>NW_024470882.1:0-225000 GCF_017639515.1 Carcharodon carcharias
CCCCCCCCCCCAAACCCCCCCCCCCAACCAAAAACCCCCCCCCCCCACCCCCACCCACCACCCCCCCACCCCACCCCCCACCCCACCCCCCCACCCCCCACCCCACCCACCACCCACCACCCCAACCCACCACCCCAACACCCCACCCCCACCCCACCCCTCCCACCACCCCCCAACACCCCCCCCCCACCCACCCCCCCCCCCCCACCCCCCCCCACCCACCACCCCCCCCCCACCCCCCACCCCCCCCCCCCCCCCCCCCCCCCCACCCCCCCCCACCCCCCCCCCCCCCCTCCCCCCCCCCCCCCCCCCCCCACCCCTCCCCCCCCCCCCCCCCCCCCCCCCCCCCCCCCCCCCCACCAACCCCACCCCCCCCACCCCCCCCCCCCCCCCCCCCCACCCCCCCCCCCCCCCCCCCCCCCCCCCCCCCCCCCCCCCCCCCCCCACCCCCCCCCCCACCCCCCACCCCCCCCCCCCCCCACCCCCCCCACCCACCCCCCCACCCCACCCACCCCACCCCACCCCACCACCCCCACCCCCACACCCCACCCCACCCCCACCCCCCCACACCCCACCCCAACCCCACCCCAACCCCCCCACCACCCCCCACCCCCACCACCCCCACCCCACCCCACCCCCCCCACCACCCCACCCCCCCCAACCCCACCCCCCCACCACCCCACCCCCCCCACCCCCCCACCACCCCCCCCACCCCACCACCCCCACCCCCCCACCCCCCACCCCCCCACCACCCCCCCCACCCCCCACCCCCACCCCACCCCCCCACCCCACCCCACCCCCCCACCACCCCCCCACCACCCCCCCCCACCCCCCCACCCCCCCACCCCACCCCCCAACACCCCAACACACCACCACCCCCCCCCACCCCCCCCACCCCCCCCCACCCCCCCACCCCACCCCCCCCCACCCCCCCACACCCCCCACCCCCACCACCCCCCCACCCCAACCCCCAACACACCACCACCCCCCCCCACCCCCCCCCCCCCCCCCCCCCCCCCCCCCCCCCCCCCCCACCCCCACCCCCCCCCCCCCCCCCCCCCCCCCCCACCCCACCCCCCCCCACCCCCCCCCACCTCCACCCCCACCCCCCCCCACCACCCCCACCCCCCCCCCCCCCCCCCACCCCCCCCCACCCCCCCCCACCCCCCCCACCCCCACCCCCCCACCCCCCCCACCCCCCCCCCCCACCCCCACCACCCCCCCCCCCCCCCCAACCCCCCCCCACCCCCCACCCCCCCCCCCACCCCCCCCCCCCCCCCCCCCCCCCCCCCCCCCACCCCCACCCCCCCCCCCCCACCCCCCCCCCCACACCCCCACCCCCCCCCACCCCCCCCCCACCCCCCCAACCCCAACACACCACCCCCCCCACCCCCCCCCCCACAACCAACACCACCCCCCACCACCCCCCCCACCCCCCCCACCCCCCCCCCCCCACCACCCCCAACACACCACCACCCCCCACCCCCACCCCCCCCACCCCACCCACCCCCCCACCCCCCCACCCCCCAACCCCCCACCACCCCACCACCCCCACCCACCCCCCCACCCCCCCACCCCCACCCCACCCCCCACCACCCCCCCCCCCACCCCCACCCCCCCCACCACCCCCCCACCCCACCCCCCACCCCCCCACCCCACCCCCCCCCACCACCCCCCCCACCCCCCCCCCCCCCCCCCCCCCCCCCACCCCCCCCCCCCCCACCACCCACCCCCCCCCCCACCCCCCCCCCCACCCCACCCCCCCACCCCCCCCCCACCCCCCACCCCACCCCCCCCACACCCCCCCACCCCCCCCCCACCCCGCACCCCACCCCCACCCCCCCACCCCCACCCCCCCCACCCCCCCCACCCCACCCCCCCCCCCCACCCCCCCCCCACCCCACCCCCCCCCACCCCACCCCCCCCACCCCCCCCCCACACCCCCACCCCCCCCCAACCCCCAACACACCACCACCCCCCACCCCACCCCCCCCACCACCCCCCCACCCCCACCACCCCCCCACCACCCCACCCCCCCACCACCCCACCCCCCCCACCACCCCCCACCCCCCCACCACCCCCCCCACCCCCCACCACCCCACCCCCCACCCCCCCTCCCCCCCACGAGCTTTGTAAATGGATATTCAAGCGGAGGTGGGTTTACGAAGGGACCCCACTGCCATTGGGGGTGGGGGATTGGGGAGGGGGGGTTTTGGTTGCATAGAGCAGGGGGGTGATGGGGGGTGGGGTTTGTTTTTGGGTCGTTACAGGGGCAGAGACCTCTCCCCACCTTGTGTGTGTGTGTGTGTGTGGTTGGGGGGGATGGGGAGGGGGTGATTAATGGGTGGTGTTTGGCTGAGGCGGGGGAGGGGGCTTTGGGAGGAGGGGGAGGGTTCTCTCTCTGTCTCTGTCTCTCTGTCTCTCTCTCTCTCTCTCTCTATCTCTGTCTCACTTTCTCTCTGTCTCTCTCATTCTTTCTGTCTCTCTATCTCTCTGTCTCTCTCTCTCTCTCTCTATCTCTCTCTCTCAGTATCTCTCTCACTCTCTCTTTGTCTCTCTCTCTCTCTCTCTCTCTCTGTCTCTCTCTCTCTGTCTCTCTCTCTGTCTCTCTCTCTCTCTCTCTATCTCTGTCTCTCTCTCTCTGTCTCTCTCTCTGTCTCTCTCTCTCTCTCTCTATCTCTGTCTCTCTGTTTCTCTGTGTTTCTCTCTCTGTGTGTCTCTCTCTGTCTCTCTCTCTATCTGTCTCTATCTCTGTCTCTCTCTCTCAGTCTCACTCTCTATCTCTCTTTCTCTGTCTCTCTCTGTCTCTCTCTCTCTCTCTCTCTCTATCTCTGTCTCTCTGTTTCTCTGTCTGTCTCTCCCTATCTCTCTGTGTCTCTCTCTCTGTGTCTCTCTCTCTGTGTCTCTCTCTCTCTGTCTCTCTCTCTCTATCTCTCTCTCTCTATCTCTCTCTATCTCTGTCTCTCTCTCTCAGTCTCACTCTCTATCTCTCTTTCTCTTTCTCTGTCTCTCTCTCTGTCTCTCTCTCTCTCTGTCTCTATCTCTCTCTCTATCTCTCTGTCTCTCTATCTCTCTGTCTCTATCTCTCTCTCTATCTCTCTGTCTCTCTATCTCTCTCTATCTCTCTCTTTATCTCTCTCTGTCTCTCTCTCTCTCTGTCTCTCTCTCTCTCTCTACTATATCTCTATCTCTCTCTGTCTCTCTCTCTATCTCTCTGTCTCTATCTCTCTCTCTGTCTCTCTTTCTGTCTCTCTTTCTGTCTCTCTCTATCTCTCTCTCTGTCACTCTCTGTCTCTCTCTCTCTGCCTCTCTCTCTCTTTCTCTCTCTCTCTTTCTCTCTCTCTTTCTCTCTCTCTATCTCTCTTTGTCTCTCTCTCTCTCCCTCAGTCAGGGGTTTCTATGTATTTGTCGGGACTTGCCCCCACTGTCCCATGACCCCCCCCCCCACCCCCATCCACCCCTACCAGGGTGGGGGAGCAGACCGCACAACCGGAGTCCGAGAGACGGCAGACAGCACAGATGGTGCAGGGGAGGTTTCTGCGGGAGCGCTATGACGAGAGCGGGCCGGACTGAGGGACGGTGTGGGGCGGCGATGGTGGTGGACGTGGGGTGGGAGGGGGTGGTTTGGTTCAAGGTTCTTCCCTACCCACCAACGCCCCCCTCCCACCCCCCACCCCCCCGCCGAACTCCGACCCCAAACCCCACACCAGCTGGCCGAGCTGCACACTCCTGCAGTTGAAGAGCCCTGGGTTCCACAGATAAGCAGGCGGGGATGGGGAAGCTCCCGGAAATTGGTGGGGGGAGTGGGGGGGTGAGTGCGTGTGGGGGTGGGTAGGGGGTGGGTGGGGGATTGGGGACTGTCCCAAACGTCCGGGGATTTTTCTTTTCTAATATTAATAATAATGTATAAAATATTCAGCGAGTTACTGTTCCCCGCGTTGGGGGGGGGGGAGACAGAGGCTGGTCGGAGGGGAGAGGGTCACACACGCGCTGACCCCCACGGCCGGACCCCACAGCGCTCGGCCCCCGGGGACAAAACCACGGCCACTTCCCGCCGGCTCTCTGGAATTTTCTATTTTTTCAAGAAAAAACGCAAAATAAAAGATAAAAAAAAAACACCATATAATCATTTCTCGGACGCTCGGACACCGGACACCGGACGCTCGGACACCGGACGCTCGGACTCTCAGACAACCAGACACCGGACGCTCGGACACCGGACGCTCGGACTCTCGGACAACCAGACACCGGACGCTCGGACTCCCGGACGCTCGGACACCCAGACACCGGACGCTCAGACGCTCGGACACCCAGACACCGGACGCTCGGACACCCAGACACCGGACTCTCGGACACCCAGACACCGGACTCTCGGACACCCAGACACCGGACGCTCGGACACCCAGACACCGGACTCTCGGACACCCAGACACCGGACGCTCGGACACCCAGACACTGGACGCTCGGACACCCAGACACCGGACTCTCGGACACCCAGACACTGGACTCTCGGACACCCAGACACCGGACGCTCGGACTCCCAGACGCTCGGACACCCAGACACCGGACGCTCGGACGCTCGGACACCCAGACACCGGACGCTCGGACGCTCGGACACCCAGACACCGGACTCTCGGACACCCAGACACCAGACGCTCGGACACCCAGACACCGGATGCTCGGACACCCAGACACCGGACGCTCGGGCGCTCGGACTCTCGGACACCCAGACACCAGACACTCGGTCGCTCGGACTCTCGGACGCTCGGACTCTCGGACGCTCGGACTCTCGGACACCCAGACACCAGACACTCGGACACTCGGACGCTCGGACTCTCGGACACCCAGACACCAGACACTCGGACACTCGGACGCTCGGACTCTCGGACACCCAGACAACAGACACTCGGACGCTCGGACTCTCAGACACTCGGACTCTCGGACTCTCGGACGCTCGGACTCTCGGACACCCAGACACCCGGACGCTCGGATGCTCGGACGCTCGGACTCTCGGACACCCAGACACCAGACACTCGGACGCTCGGACTCTCGGACACCCAGACACCTGGACGCTCGGACGCTCGGACGCTCGGACACCCAGACACCAGACACTCGGACGCTCGGACGCTCGGACTCTCAGACACCAGACACTCGGACGCTCGGACGCTCGGACTCTTGGACACCCAGACACCAGACACTCAGACACTCGGACACTCGGACTCTCGGACGCCAGACCGTTCCCCTGGACCAGCCGGGGATGGCCCACCATGGGAGAGGGGGGCAGATCTGATCGGGGGAGGAGAATCCACTCCCACCAAGACCAACACGGAGACAGGATCCAAACTGCCGACCCGGAGAGAGATCATGGCTTCCTGACCCCGAGGATGAACTAACTACCGACACACTCCGGGGTGGGGGATTAACTAATTACCAACACACTCCAGGGGGAATCAACTAACTACCGACACACTCTGGGGTGGAGGATTAACTAATTACCAACACACTCCGGGGTGGGGGATTAACTAATTACCAACACACTCCGGGGGGGGGATTAACTAACTACCAACACACTCCGGGGGGATTAACTAACTACCGACACACTGCCGGGGGGGATTAACTAACTACCGACACACTCCCGGGGGATTAACTAATTACCAACACACTCCGGGGGGGGATTAACTAACTACCAACACACTCCGGGGGGGGGATTAAATAAGTACCGACACACCCCGGGGGGGATTAACTAACTACCGACACACTCCGGGGGTGATTACCTAACTACCGACACACTCCGGGGGGGATTAACTAATTACCGACACACTCCGGGGGGGATTAACTAACTACCGACACACTCCGGGGGGGATTAACTAACTACCGACACACTCCGGGGGGGGATTAACTAATTACCGACACACTCCGGGGGGGATTAACTAACTACCGACACACTCCGGGGGGGATTAACTAACTACCGACACACTCCGGGGGGGATAAACTAACTACCAACACACTGCGGGGGGATTAGCTAACTACCGACACACTCCGGGGGGGATTAACTAATTACCGACACACACCGGGGGGGATTAACTAATTACCGACACACTCCGGGGGGGGATTAACTAACTACCGACACACTCCGGGGGGGATTAACTAATTACCAACACACTCCGGGGGGGGGGGGATTAACTAATTACCAACACACTCCGGGGGGGGGGGATTAACTAATTACCAACACACACCGGGGGGATTAACTAATTACCGACACACTCCGGGGGGGGATTAGCTAATTACCAACACACTCCGGGGGGGGTAGGATTAACTAATTACCAACACACTCCGGGGTGGGGGATTAACTAATTACCAACACACTCCGGGGTGGGGGATTAACTAACTACCAACACACTCCGGGGTGGGGGATTAACTAATTACCAACACACTCTGGGGGGGGGTTAACTAATTACCAACACACTCCGGGGGTGGGGGGGGATTAACTAATTACCAACACACTCCGGGGGGGGGGGGGGATTAATTAATTACCAACACACTCCGGGGGGGGGATTAACTAATTACCAACACACTCCGGCGGGGGGGGGGGGTGATTAACTAATTACCAACACACTCCGGGGGGGGGGAATAACTAATTACCAACACACTCCGGGGGGGGCGATTAACTAATTACCAACAAACTCCGGTGGGAAATAACTAACTACCAACACACTCCGGGGGGGATTAACTAACTACCGACACACTCCGGGGGGGGATTAACTAACTACCGACACACTCCGAAGGGGATGAACTAACTACCGACACACTCCGGGGGGATTAACTAACTACCGACACACTCTGGGGAGAGATTAACTAACTACCGACACACTCCGGGGTGGGGGATTAACTAACTACCAACACACTCCGGGGGGATTAACTAACTAACGACACACTCCGGGGTGGGGGATTAACTAACTACCGACACACTCCGGGGGGATTAACTAACTACCGACACACTTTGGGGGGGATTAACTAACTACCGACACACTCCGGGGTGGGGGATTAACTAACTACCAACACACTCCGGGGGGGATTAACTAACTACCGGCACAGTCCGGGGTGGGGGATTAACTAACTACCGACACACCTCGAGGGGGATTAACTAACTACTGACACACTCCGGGGTGGGGTATTAACTAACTACCAACACACTCCGGGGTGGGGGATTAACTAACTACCAACACACTCCGGAAGGGATTAACTAACTACCAACACACTCTGGGGGGGGATTAACTAACTACCGACGCACTCCGGGGGTGATTAACTAACTACCGACACACTCCGGGGGTGATTACCTAACTACCGACACACTCCGGGGGGGATTAACTAATTACCGACACACTCCGGGGGGGATTAACTAACTACCGACACACTCCGGGGGAGATTAACTAACTACCGACACACTCCGGGGGGGATAAACTAACTACCGACACACTGCGGGGGGGATTAACTAACTACCGACACACTCCGGGGGGGATTAACTAATTACCGACACACTCCGGGGGGGATTAACTAATTACCGACACACTCCCGGGGGGGGATTAACTAACTACCGACACAATTCAAGGGGGATTAACTAACTACCAACACACTCCGGGGGGGGGGGGGGATTAACTAATTACCAACACACTCCGGGGGGGGGGATTAACTAATTACCAACACACACCGGGGGGATTAACTAATTACCGACACACTCCGGGGGGGGGGATTAACTAATTACCAACACACTCCGGGGGGGTAGGATTAACTAATTACCAACGCACTCCGGGGTGGGGGATTAACTAATTACCAACACACTCCGGGGTGGGGGATTAACTAACTACCAACACACTCCGGGGTGGGGGATTAACTAATTACCAACACACTCTGAGGGGGGGGTTAACTAATTACCAACACACTCCGGGGGTGGGGGGGGATTAACTAATTACCAACACACTCCGGGGGGGGGATTAACTAATTACCAACACACTCCGGGGGGGGGATTAACTAATTACCAACACACTCCGGGGGGGGGATTAACTAATTACCAACACACTCCGGCGGGGGGGGTGATTGACTAATTACCAACACACTCCGGGGGGGGGGGGAATAACTAATTACCAACACACTCCGGGGGGGCGATTAACTAATTACCAACACACTCCAGTGGGAAATAACTAACTACCAACACACTCCGGGGGGGATTAACTAACTACCGACACACTCCGGGGGGGGATTAACTAACTACCAACACACTCCAGGGTGGGGGATTAACTAACTACCAACACACTCCGGGGTGGGGGATTAACTAACTACTCGACGCACTCCGGGGGGATTAACCAACTACCGACACACTCCGGGGTGGGAGATTAACTAACTACCGACACACTCCGAAGGGGATGAACTAACTACCGACACACTCTGGGGGGGATTAACTAACTACCGACACACTCCGGGGTGGGGGATTAACTAACTACCAACACACTCCGGGGGGATTAACTAACTAACGACACACTCCGGGGGGGATTAACTAATTACCAACACACTCCGGGGGGGGGGGGGATTAACTAATTACCAACACACTCCGGGGTGGGGGATTAACTAATTACCAACACACTCTGGGGGGGGTTAACTAATTACCAACACACTCCGGGGGTGGGGGGGGGGGATTAACTAATTACCAACACACTCCGGGGGGTGGATTAACTAATTACCAACACACTCCGGGGGGGGGGATTAACTAATTACCAACACACTCCGGGGGGGGGGATTAACTAATTACCAACACACTCCGGCGGGGGGGGTGATTAACTAATTACCAACACACTCCGGGGGGTGGGGGGAATAACTAATTACCAACACACTCCGGGGGCGATTAACTAACTACCGACACACTCCGGGGGGGGATTAACTAACTACCAACACACTCCAGGGTGGGGGATTAACTAACTACCAACACACTCCAGGGTGGGGGATTAACTAACTACTCGACACACTCCGGGGGGATTAACCAACTACCGACACACTCCGGGGTGGGAGATTAACTAACTACCGACACACTCCGAAGGGGATGAACTAACTACCGACACACTCCGGGGGGATTAACTAACTACCGACACACTCTGGGGGGGATTAACTAACTACCGACACACTCCGGGGTGGGGGATTAACTAACTACCAACACACTCCGGGGGGATTAACTAACTAACGACACACTCCGGGTTGGGGGATTAACTAACTACCGACACACTCCGGGGGGATTAACTAACTACCGACACACTTTGGGGGGGATTAACTAACTACCGACACACTCCGGGGTGGGGGATTAACTAACTACCAACACACTCCGGGGGGATTAACTAACTAACGACACACTCCGGGGTGGGGGATTAACTAACTACTAACACACTCCGGGGGGGGGATTAACTAACTACCGGCACAGTCCGGGGTGGGGGATTAACTAACTACCGACACACTTCGAGGGGGATTAACTAACTACCAACACACTCCGGGGGGGGGATTAACTAACTACCGACACACTCCGGGGGGGGATTAACTAACTACTGACACACTCCGGGGTGGGGTATTAACTAACTACCAACACACTCCGGGGTGGGGGATTAACTAACTACCAACACACTCCGGGGGGGGATTAACTAACTACCGACACACTCCGGGGGGGATTAACTAACTACCAACACACTCCAGGGAGGGGGATTAACTAATTACCAACACATTCCGGGGTTGAGATTAACTAACTACCAACACACTCCGGGGGGGATTAACTAACTACCGACACACTCCGGGGGGGGATTAACTAACTACCAACACACTCCAGGGTGGGGGATTAACTAACTACCAACACACTCCGGGGTGGGGGATTAACTAACTACTCGACACACTCCGGGGGGATTAACCAACTACCGACACACTCCGGGTGGGAGATTAACTAACTACCGACACACTCCGAAGGGGATGAACTAACTACCGACACACTCCGGGGGGATTAACTAACTACCGACACACTCTGGGGGGGATTAACTAACTACCGACACACTCCGGGGTGGGGGATTAACTAACTACCAACACACTCCGGGGGGATTAACTAACTAACGACACACTCCGGGGTGGGGGATTAACTAACTACTAACACACTCCGGGGGGGGATTAACTAACTACCGGCACAGTCCGGGGTGGGGGATTAACTAACTACCAACACACTCCGGGGTGGGGGATTAACTAACTACCAACACACTCCGGAAGGGATTAACTAACTACCGACACACTCCGGGGGGGGATTAACTAACTACCGACACCCTCCGGGGGTGATTAACTAACTACCGACACACTCCGGGGGGTATTAACTATCTACCGACACAATTCAAGGGGGATTAACTAACTACCAACACACTCCGGGGGGATTAACTAACTACCGACAAACCCCGGGGGGGATTAACTAACTACCAACACACTTCGAGGGGGATTAACTAACTACCGACACACTTTGAGGGGGATTAACTAACTACCGACACACTCCGGGGTGGGGGATTAACTAACTACCAACACAGTCCGGGGTGGGGGATTAACTAACTACCGACACACTCTGGGGGGGATTAACTAACTACCGACACACTCCGGGGGTGATTAACTAACTACCGACACACTCCGGGGGGGATTAACTAACTACCGACACAATTCAAGGGGGATTAACTAACTACCAACAGACTCCGGGGGGATTAACTAACTACCGACACACTCCGGGGGGGATTAACTAACTACCAACACACTTCGAGGGGGATTCACTAACTACCGACACACTTTGAGGGGGATTAGCTAACTACCGACACACTTCGAGGGGGATTAACTAACTACCGACATACTCCGGGGTGGGGGATTAACTAACTACCAACACAGTCCGGGGTGGGGGATTAACTAACTTCCGACACACTCCGGGGCGATTAACTAACTACCGACACACTTCAAGGGGGATTAACTAACTACCGACACACTTCGAGGGGGATTAACTAACTACCGACCCACCCCGGGGGGGTGGGGGATTAACTAACTACTGGCACACTTCTAGGGGGATTAACTAATTACCAACACACTCCAGGGGGGATTAACTAACTACCGACACACTCCGGGGGGATTAATTAACTACCGACACACTCCAGAGGGGGATTAACTAACTACCAACACATTTTGAGGGGGATTAACTAACTACTTCACACTTCGAGGGGGATTAACTAACTACCGACACACTTCGAGGGGATTAACTAACTACCGACACACTCCAGGGGGGATTAACTAACTACCGACACACTCTGGGGGGGGGCGGGGGGATTGACTAACTACCAACACACTCCGGGGAGGACTAATGAACTACAGACACACTCCAGAGGTGGATTAACTAACTACCAACTCACTCCGGGGGGGATTAACTAACGACCAACACAATCCGGGGGGGATTAACTAACTACCAACACACTCCAGAGGTGAATTAACTAACTACCAACACACTCCGGGAGGGATTAACTAACTACCAACACAATCCGGGGGGGATTAATTAACTACTGACACCCTCCGGGGGGATTAACTAACTACCGACACACTCTGGGGGGGGGATTAACTAACTACCAACACACTCCAGAGGGATGATTAACTAACTACCGACACACTCCGGGGGGATTAACTACCTACTGCCACATTCCGGGGGGGGGGTTTAACTAACTACCGACACACTCCAGAGGGATGATTAACTAACCACTGACACACTCCGGGGTGTTGGGAGGATTAAGTAACTACTGACACACTCCAGGGAGGGAGGGATTAACTAACTACGGTCACACTCCAGAGGGATGATTAACTAACTACTGACACACTCCGGGGGGGATTAACTAACTACCGACACACTCCAGGGGGGGATTAACTAACTACTGACACACTCCGGGGTGGATTAACTAACTATCGAAACACTCCAGGGGGGGATTAACTAACTACTGACACCCTCTGGGGGGGATTAACTAACTACCGACACACTCTGTGGGCGGGTGGGGGGGGGGATTAACTAGCTACCGACACACTCTGGGGGGGGGATTAACTATCTACCGACACACTCCAGAGGGATGATTAACTAACTACTGACACACTCCGGAGTGGTGGGAGGATTAAGTAACTACTGACACACTCCAGGGAGGGAGGGATTAACTAACTACCGTCACACTCCAGAGGGATGATTAACGAACTACTGACACACTCCGGGGGGGGATTACCTAACTACCAACACACTCCAGAGGGAGGATTAACTAACTACTGACACACTTCGGGGGGGATTAACTAACTACCGACACACTCGGGGGGGGGGATTAACTAATTAGTGACACACACCGGAAAGGATTTACTAACTACCGACACACCCTGGGGGAGGATTAACTAACTACAGACGCACTCCAGGGGGATTAACTAACTACCGACACACACCGGGGAGGATTAACTAACTACTGACACACCCTGGGGGAGGATTAACTAACTACTGACACACTCCGGGGGGATTAACTAACTACCGACACACTCTGGGGGGGATTAACTAACTACCGACACTGTCTGGGGGATTACCTAATGACCGACACACTCCGGAGTGGGGGAGGATTAATTAACAACTGACACACTCCGTGGGCGACTAACCAACTACTGACATACGTCAGGGGAGGATTAATTAACTACTGACACATTCCGGGGGGAGGATTAACTAACTACCGAAACACCCGGGGGGAGGATTAACTAAGTACAGACCCACTCCAGGGGGGATTAACTAACTACCGACACACTCTGTGAGGGGGATTAACTAACTACTGACACACTCCGGGGGGAGGATTAACGAACAACCAACACACTCCGGGGAGGATTAACTAACTACCGACACACCCTGGGTGAGGATTAACTAACGACCGACACACTCCGTGGGGGATAAACCAACTACCGGCACACACCAGGGGAGGATTAACTAACTACTGACACACCCTGGGGGAGGATTAACTAACTACAGACGCACTCCAGGGGGATTAACTAACTACCGACACACACCGGGGAGGATTAACTAACTACTGACACACTCCAGGGAGGGAGGGATTAACTAACTACCGACACACTCCGGGGGGGATTAACTAACTACCGACACATTCCGGGGAGGATACATTAACGACCGACAGACTCCGGGGGGAAGATTAACTAACGACCGACACACTCCGGGGGGATTAACCAACTACCGACACATGCCAGGGGAGGATTAACTAACTACTGACACACCCTGGGGGAGGATTAACTAACTACAGACGCACTCCAGGGGGATTAACTAACTACCGACACACACTGGGGAGGATTAACTAACTACTGACAAACTCCAGGGAGGGAGGGATTAACTAACTACCGACACACTCCGGGGAGGATAAACTAACTACCGACAGACTCCAGGGGGAAGATTAACTAACGACCGACACACTCCAGAGGGATGATTAACTAACTACCGACACACTCAGGGGGGATTAACTACCTACTGATACATTCTGGGGGGGGGGGGTTTAACTAACTACCGACACACTCCAGAGGGATGATTAACTAACTACTGACACACTCCGGGGTGGTGGGAGGATTAAGTAACTACCGACACACTCCATGGAGGGAGGGATTAACAACTACCGTCACACTCCAGAGGGATGATTAACGAACTACTGACACACTCCGGGGGGGATTAACTAACTACCAACACACTCCAGAGGGAGGATTAACTAACTACCGACACACTCCAGAGGGATGATTAACTAACTACTGACACACTCCGGGGTGGTGGGAGGATTAAGTAACTACCGACACACTCCAGGGAGGGAGGGATTAACAACTACCGTCACACTCCAGAGGGATGATTAACGAACTACTGACACACTCCGGGGGGGATTAACTAACTACCAACACACTCCAGAGGGAGGATTAACTAACTACTGACACACTCCGGGGGGGATTAACTAACTACCGACACACTCGGGGGGGGATTAACTAATTAGTGACACACACCGGGGAGGATTTACTAACTACCGACACACCCTGGGGGAGGATTAACTAACTACAGACGCACTCCAGGGGGATTAACTAACTACCGACACACACCAGGGAGGATTAACTAACTACTGACACACCCTGGGGGAGGATTAACTAACTACTGACAACTCCGGGGGGGATTAGCTAACTACCGACACACTCTGGGGGGGATTAACTACCTACCGACACTCTCTGGGGGATTACCTAATGACCAACACACTCCGGAGAGGGGGAGGATTAATTAACAACTGACACACTCCGTGGGCGATTAACCAACTACTGACATACGTCAGGGGAGGATTAATTAACTACTGACACATTCCGGGGGGGATTAACTATCTACCAACACAATTCAAGGGGGATTAACTAACTACCAACACACTCCGGGGGGATTAACTAACTACCGACAAACTCCGGGGGGGATTAACTAACTACCAACACACTTCGAGGGGGATTAACTAACTACCGACACACTTCGAGTGGGATTAACTAACTACCGACACAATTCAAGGGGGATTAACTAACTACCAACACACTCAGGGGGGATTAACTAACTACCAACACAGTCCGGGGTGGGGGATTAACTAACTACCGACACAATCTGGGGGGGATTAACTAACTACCGACACACTCCGGGAGTGATTAACTAACTACCGACACAATTCAAGGGGGATTAACTAACTACCGACACAATTCAAGGGGGATTAACTAACTACCAACACACTCAGGGGGGATTAACTAACTACCGACACACTCCGGGGGGGATTAACTAACTACCAACACACTTCGAGGGGGATTCACTAACTACCGACACACTTTGAGGGGGATTAACTAACTACCGACACACTCTGGGGTGGGGGATTAACTAACTACCAACAAACTCCGGGGTGGGTGATTAACTAACTACCAACACACTCCGGGAGGGATTAACTAACTACCGACACACTCTGGGGGGGATTAACTAACTACGGACACACTCCGGGGGTGATTAACTAACTACCGACACACATCAGGGGGGATTAAATAACTACCGACACAATTCAAGGGGGATTAACTAACTACCAACACACTCCGGGGGGATTAACTAACTTCCGACAAACTCCGGGGGGATTAACTAACTACCGACACACTTCGAGGGGGATTAACTAACTACCGACACATTTCGAGGGGGATTAACTAACTACCGACACAGTCCGGGGTGGGGGATTAACTAACTACCAACACACTTCGAGGGGGATTAACTAACTACCGACACAGTCCGGGGTGGGGGAGTAACTAACTACCAACACACTCCGGGGTGGGGGATTAACGATCTACCAACACACTCCGCGGGGGATTAACTAACTACCGACACACTCTGGGGGGGATTAACTAACTACCGACACACCCCGGGGGGATTAACTAACTACCGACATACTCCAGGGCGGATTAAATAACTATCGACACAATTCAAGGGGGATTAACTAACTACCAACACACTCCGGGGGGATTAACTAACTCCCGACACACTCCGGGGGGGATTAGCTAACTACCGACACAATTCGAGGGGGATTAACTAACTACCGACACACTTCGAGGGGGATTAACTAACTACCAACACACTCCGGGGTGGGGGATTAACTAACTAGCAACACACTCCGGGGAGGATTAACTAACTACCGACACACTCCGGGGGATTAACTAACTACTGACACACTCCGGGGTGGTTTAACTAACTACCAACACACTCCGGGGGGGATTAACTAACTTCCGACACACTCCGGGGCGATTAACTAACTACCGACACACTTCAAGGGGGATTAACTAACTACCGACACACTTCGAGGGGGATTAACTAACTACCGACCCACCCCAGGGGGGTGGGGGATTAACTAACTACTGGCACACTTCTAGGGGGATTAACCAACTACCAACACACTCCGGGGGGGATTAACTAACTACCGACACACTCCGGGAGGGATTAATTAACTAGCGACACACTCCAGAGGGGGATTAACTAACTACCAACACATTTCGAGGGGGATTAACTAACTACTTCACACTTCAAGGGGGATTAACTAACTACTGACACACTTCGAGGGGATTAACTAACTACCGACACACTCCAAGGGGGGAAAAACTAACTACCGACACACTCCGGGGGGGGGGGGGCGGGGGGATTGACTAACTACCAACACACTCCGGGGAGGACTAACTAACTACCGACACACTCCAGAGGTGGATTAACTAACTACCAACACACTCCGGGGGGATTAACTAACTACCAACACAATCCGGGGGGGGGATTAACTAACTACCAACACACTCCAGAGGTGGATTAACTAACTACCAACACACTCTGGGTGGGGGGGATTAACTAACTATCGACACACTCTGGGGGGGGGGAATAACTAACTGACAACACACTCCAGGGGGGATTACCTAACTACCGACAGACTCCAGAGGGATGATTAACTAACTACCGACACACTCCGGGGGGATTAACTATCTACCAACACAATTCAAGGGGGATTAACTAACTACCAAAACACTCCGGGGGGATTAACTAACTACCGACAAACTCCGGGGGGGATTAACTAACTACCAACACACTTCGAGGGGGATTAACTAACTACCGACACACTTCGAGGGGGATTAACGAACTACCGACACACTCCGGGGTGGGGGATTAACTAACTACCAACACACTCCGGGGTGGGGGATTAACTAACTACCAACACACTCCGGAAGGGATTAACTAACTACCGACACACTCTGGGGGGGGATTAACTAACTACCGACACACTCCGCGGGTGATTAACTAACTACCGACACACTCCGGGGGTTATTAACTATCTACCAACACAATTCGAGGGCGATTAACTAACTACCAACACACTCCGGGGGGATTAACTAACTACCGACAAACTCCGGGGGGAATAACTAACTACCAACACACTTTGAGGGGGATTAACTAACTACCGACACACTTCGAGTGAGATTAACTACCGACACACTCCGGGGTGGGGGATTAACTAACTACCAACACAGTCCGGGGTGGGGGATTAACTAACTACCGACACAATCTGGGGGGGATTAACTGACTACCGACACACTCCGGGAGTGATTAACTAACTACCGACACAATTCAAGGGTGATTAACTAACTACCAACACACTCAGGGGGGATTAACTAACTACCGACACACTCCGGGGGGGATTAACTAACTACCAACACACTTCGAGGGGGATTCACTAACTACCGACACACTTTGAGGGGGATTAACTAACTACCGAAACACTTCGAGGGGGATTAACTAACTTCCGACACACTCCGGGGCGATTAACTAATTACCGACCCACCCCGGGGGGGGTGGGGGATTAACTAACTACTGGCACACTGCTAGGGGGATTAACCAACTACCAACACACTCCGGGAGGGATTAACTAACTACCGACACACTCCGGGAGGGATTAATTAACTACCGACACACTCCAGAGGGGGATTAACTAACTACCAACACATTTCGAGGGGGATTAACTAACTACTTCACACTTCGAGGGGGATTAACTAACTACCGACACACTTCGTGGGGATTAACTAACTACCGACACACTCCAGGGGGGGATTAACTAACTACCGACACACTCCGGGGGGGCGGGGGGATTGACTAACTACCAACACACTCTGGGGAGGACTAACTAACTACCGACACACTCCAGAGGTGGATTAACTAACTACCAACACACTCCGGGGGGATTAACTAACTACCAACACAATCCGGGGGGATTAACTAACTACCAACACACTCCAGAGGTGGATTAACTAACGACCAACACACTCTGGGTGGGGGGGATTAACTAACTATCGACACACTCTGGGGGGGGATTAACTAACTAACAACACACTCCAAGGGGGATTAACTAACTACCTACAGACTCCAGAGGGATGATTAACTAACTACCGACACACTCCGGGGGGGATTAACTATCTACCAACACAATTCAAGGGGGATTAACTAACTACCAACACACTCCGGGGGGATTAACTAACTACCGACAAACTCCGGGGGGGATTAACTAACTACCAACACACTTCGAGGGGGATTAACTAACTACCGACACACTTCGAGGGGGATTAACTAACTACCGACACACTCCGGGGTGGGGGATTAACTAACTACCAACACACTCCGGGGTGGGGGATTAACTAACTACCAACACACTCCGGAAGGGATTAACTAACTACCGACACACTCTGGGGGGGATTAAATAACTACCGACACACTCCGCGGGTGATTAACTAACTACCGACACACTCCGGGGGGTATTAACTATCTACCAACACAATTCAAGGGGGATTAACTAACTACCAACACACTCCGGGGGGATTAACTAACTACCGACAAACTCCGGGGAGGATTAACTAACTACCAACACACTTCGAGGGGGCTTCACTAACTACCGACACACTTTGAGTGAGATTAACTAACTACCGACACACTCCGGGGTGTGGGATTAACTAACTACCAACACACTCCGGGGTGGGGGATTAACTAACTACCGACACAATCTGGGGGGGATTAACTAACTACCAACACATTCCGGGAGTGATTAACTAACTACCAACACAATTCAAGGGTGATTAACTAACTACCAACACACTCAGGGGGGATTAACTAACTACCGACACAGTCCGGGGGGGATTAACTAACTACCAACACACTTCGAGGGGGATTAACTAACTACCAACACACTCCGGAGTGGGTGATTAACTAACTACCAACACACTCCGGAAGGGATTAACTAACTACCGACACACTCTGGGGGGGGATTAACTAACTACCGACACACTCCGCGGGTGATTAACTAACTACCGACACACTCCGGGGGGTATTAACTATCTACCAACACAATTCGAGGGCGATTAACTAACTACCAACACACTCCGGGGGGATTAACTAACTACCGACAAACTCCGGGGGGGATTAACTAACTATCAACACACTTTGAGGGGGATTAACCAACTACCGACACACTTCGAGTGAGATTAACTAACTACCGACACACTCCGGGGTGGGGGATTAACTAACTACCAACACAGTCCGAGGTGGGGGATTAACTAACTACCGACACAATCTGGGGGGGATTAACTGACTACCGACACACTCCGGGAGTGATTAACTAACTACCGACACAATTCAAGGGTGATTAACTAACTACCAACACACTCAGGGGGGATTAACTAACTACCGACACACTCCGGGGGGGATTAACTAACTACCAACACACTTCGAGGGGGATTCACTAACTACCGACACACTTTGAGGGGGATTAACTAACTACCGAAACACTTCGAGGGGGATTAACTAACTTCCGACACACTCCGGGGCGATTAACTAACTACCGACACACTTCAAGGGGGATTAACTAACTACCGACACACTTCGAGGGGGATTAACTAATTACCGACCCACCCCGGGGGGGGGGTGGGGGATTAACTAACTACTGGCACACTTCTAGGGGGATTAACCAACTACCAACACACTCCGGGAGGGATTAACTAACTACCGACACACTCCGGGAGGGATTAATTAACTACCGACACACTCCAGAGGGGGATTAACTAACTACCAACACATTTCGAGGGGGATTAACTAACTACTTCACACTTCGAGGGGGATTAACTAACTACCGACACACTTCGAGGGGATTAACTAACTACCGACACACTCCAGGGGGGGATTAACTAACTACCGACACACTCCGGGGGGGCGGGGGGGATTGACTAACTACCAACACACTCTGGGGAGGACTAACTAACTACCGACACACTCCAGAGGTGGATTAACTAACTACCAACACACTCCGGGGGGATTAACTAACTACCAACACAATCCGGGGGGATTAACTAACTACCAACACACTCCAGAGGTGGATTAACTAACGACCAACACACTCTGGGTGGGGGGGATTAACTAACTATCGACACACTCTGGGGGGGGGGATTAACTAACTAACAACACACTCCAAGGGGGATTAACTAACTACCTACAGACTCCAGAGGGATGATTAACTAACTACCGACACACTCCGGGGGGGATTAACTATCTACCAACACAATTCAAGGGGGATTAACTAACTAGCAACACACTCCGGGGGGATTAACTAACTACCGACAAACTCCGGGGGGGATTAACTAACTACCAACACACTTCGAGGGGGATTAACTAACTACCGACACACTTCGAGGGGGATTAACTAACTACCGACACACTCCGGGGTGGGGGATTAACTAACTACCAACACACTCCGGGGTGGGAGATTAACTAACTACCAACACACTCCGGGGTGGGGGATTAACTAACTACCAACACACTCCGGAAGGGATTAACTAACTACCGACACACTCTGGGGGGGATTAACTAACTACCGACACACTCCGCGGGTGATTAACTAACTACCGACACACTCCGGGGGGTATTAACTATCTACCAACACAATTCAAGGGGGATTAACTAACTACCAACACACTCCGGGGGGATTAACTAACTACCGACAAACTCCGGGGGGGATTAACTAACTACCAACACACTTCGAGGGGGATTCACTAACTACCGACACACTTTGAGTGAGATTAACTAACTACCGACACACTCCGGGGTGGGGGATTAACTAACTACCAACACAGTCCGGGGTGGGGGATTAACTAACTACCGACACAATCTGGGGGGGATTAACTAACTACCAACACATTCCGGGAGTGATTAACTAACTACCGACACAATTCAAGGGTGATTAACTAACTACCAACACACTCAGGGGGGATTAACTAACTACCGACACAGTCCGGGGGGGATTAACTAACTACCAACACACTTCGAGGGGGATTCACTAACTACCGACAGACTTTGAGGGGGATTAACTAACTACCGAAACACT
Organism: Carcharodon carcharias; assembly: GCF_017639515.1. Classification (NCBI taxonomy): domain Eukaryota; kingdom Metazoa; phylum Chordata; class Chondrichthyes; order Lamniformes; family Lamnidae; genus Carcharodon; species Carcharodon carcharias. The sequence continues at coordinate 21,033 of NW_024470882.1, forward strand.
TCGAGGGGGATTAACTAACTACCGACACAATCTGGGGTGGGGGATTAACTAACTACCAACACAGTCCGGGGTGAGGGATTAACTAACTACCAACACACTTCGAGGGGGATTAACTAACTACCAACACACTCCGGAGTGGGTGATTAACTAACTACCAACACACTCCGGGGGGATTAACTAACTACCGACACACTCCGGGGGGGATTAACTAACTACCGACACACTTCGAGGGGGATTCACTAACTACCGACACATTTCGAGGGGGATTAACTAACTACCGACACACTCCGGGGTGGGGGATTAACTAACTACCAACACAGTCCGGGGTGGGGGATTAACTAACTACCAACACACTTCGAGGGGGATTAACTAACTACCGACACAGTCCGGGGTGGGGGAGTAACTAACTACCAACACACTCCGGGGTGGGGGATTAACTAACTACCAACACACTCCGCGGGGGATTAACTAACTACCAACACACTCTGGGGGGATTAACTAACTACCGACATACTCCGGGGGGGATTAACTAACTACCGACACAATTCAAGGGGGATTAACTAACTACCAACACACTCCGGGGGGATTAACTAACTCCCGACACACTCCAGGGGGGATTAACTAACTACCGACACACTTCGAGGGGGATTAACTAACTACCGACACACTTTGAGGGGGATTAACTAACTACCAACACACTCCGGGGTGGGGGATTAACTAACTAGCAACACACTCCGGGGAGGATTAACTAACTACCGACACACTCCGGGGATTAACTAACTACTGACACACTCCGGGGTGGTTTAACTAACTACCAACACACTTCAAGGGGGATTAACTAAATACCGACACACTTCGAGGGGGATTAACTAACTACCGACCCACCCCGGGGGGGGTGGGGGATTAACTAACTACTGGCACACTTCTAGGGGGATTAACTAACTACCAACACACTCCGGGGGGGATTAACTAACTACCAACACACTCCGGGAGGGATTAATTAACTACCGACACACTCCAGAGGGGGATTAACTAACTACCAACACATTTCGGGGGGGATTAACTAAATACTTCACACTTCGAGGGGGATTAACTAACTACCGACACACTTCGAGGGGATTAACTAACTACCGACACACTCCAGGGGGGGATTAACTAACTACCGACACACTCCGGGGGGGCAGGGGGATTGACTAACTACCAACACACTCCGGGGAGGACTAACTAACTACCGACACACTCCAGAGGTGGATTAACTAACTACCAACACACTCCGGGAGGATTAACTAACTACCAACACAATCCGGGGGGGATTAACTAACTACCAACACACTCCAGAGGTGGATTAACTAACTACCAACACACTCTGGGTGGGGGGGATTAACTAACTATCGACACACTCTGGGGGGGGGATTAACTAACTACCAACACACTCCAGGGGTGATTAACTAACTACCGACAGATTCCAGAGGGATGACTAACTAACTACCGACACACTCCGGGTGGGATTAACTATCTACCAACACAATTCAAGGGGGATTAACTAACTACCAACACACTCCGGGGGGATTAACTAACTACCGACAAACTCCGGGGGGGATTAACTAACTACCAACACACTTCGAGGGGGATTCACTAACTACCGACACACTTCGAGGGGGATTAACTAACTACCGACACACTCCGGGGTGGGGGATTAACTAACTACCAACACAGTCCGGGGTGGGGGATTAACTAACTACCGATACAATCTGGGGGGGATTAACTAACTACCGACACACTCCGGGAGTGATTAACTAACTACCGACACAATTCAAGGGGGATTAACTAACTACCAACACACTCAGGGGGGATTAACTAACTACCGACACACTCCGGGGGGGATTAACTAACTACCAACACACTTCGAGGGGGAATCACTAACTACCGACACACTTTGAGGGGGATTAACTAACTACCGACACACTTCGAGGGGGATTAACTAACTACCGACACACTCCGGGGTGGGGGATTAACTAACTACGAACACAGTCCGGTGTGGGGAATTAACTAACTACCAACACACTTCGAGGGGGATTAACTAACTACCGACACACTCCGGGGTGGGGGATTAACTAACTACCAACACACTCCGGGGTGGGTGATTAACTAACTACCAACACACTCCGGGAGGGATTAACTAACTACCGACACACTCTGGGGGGGATTAACTAACTACTGACACACTCCGGGGGTGATTAACTAACTACCGACACACACCAGGGGGGGATTAAATAACTACCGACACAATTCAAGGGGGATTAACTAACTACCAACACACTCCGGGGGGATTAACTAACTACCGACACACTCCGGGGGGATTAACTAACTACCGACACACTTCGAGGTGGATTCACTAACTACCGACACATTTCGAGGGGGATTAACTAACTACCGACACACTCCAAGGTGGGGGATTAACTAACTACCAACACAGTCCGGGGTGGGGGATTAACTAACTACCAACACACTTCGAGGGGGATTAACTAACTACCGACCCAGTCCGGGGTGGGGGAGTAACTAACTACCAACACACTCCGGGGTGGGGGATTAACTAACTACCAACACACTCCGCGGGGGATTAACTAACTACCGACACACTCCGGGGGGGATTAACTAACTACTGACACACTCCGGGGGGAGGATTAACGAACTACCAACACACTCCGGGGAGGATTAACTACCTACCGACACACCCTGGGTGAGGATTAACTAACGACCGACACACTCCGTGGGGGATTAACCAACTACCGGCACACACCAGGGGAGGATTAACTAACTACTGACACAGACTGGGGGAGATTTAACTAACTACAGACGCACTCCAGGGGGATAAACTAACTACCGACACACACCGGGGAGGATTAACTAACTACTGACACATTCCAGGGAGGGAGGGATTAACTAACTACTGACACACTCCGGGGAGGATAAATTAACGACCGACAGACTCCGGGGGGAAGATTAACTAACGACCGACACACTCCGGGGGGGATTAACTAACTACTGACACACTCCAGGGAGGGAGGGATTAACTAACTACCGACACACTCCGGGGGGGATTAACTAACTACCGACACACTCCGGGGAGGATAAACTAACGACCGACAGACTCCGGGGTGGTGGGAGGATTAAGTAACTACTGACACACTCCAGGGAGGGAGGGATTAACTAATTCCGTCACACTCCAGAGGGATGATTAACGAACTACTGACACACCCTGGGGGAGGATTAACTAACTACAGACGCACTCCAGGGGGATTAACTAACTACCGACACACACCAGGGAGGATTAACTAACTACTGACACACCCTGGGGGAGGATTAACTAACCACTGACACACTCCGGGGGGGATTAACTAACTACAGACACACTCTGGGGGGGATTAACTACCTACCGAAACACTCCGGGGCGGGGGGGGGGGGGGATTAACTAACTACCGACACTCTCTGGGGGATTACCTAATGACCAACACACTCCGGAGAGGGGGAGGATTAATTAACAACTGACACACTCCGTGGGCGATTAGCCAACTACTGACATACGTCAGGGGAGGATTAATTAACTACTGACACATTCCGGGGGGAGGATTAACTAACTACCGACACACTCCGGGGTGGGGTATTAACTAACTACCAACACACTCCGGGGTGGGGGATTAACTAACTACCAACACACTCCGGAAGGGATTAACTAACTACCGACACACTCTGGGGGGGGGGGATTAACTAAATACCGACACACTCCGCGGGTGATTAACTAACTACCGACACACTCCGGCGGGGGGGGTTAACTATCTACCAACACAATTCAAGGGGGATTAACTAACTACCAACACACTCAGGGGGGATTAACTAACTACCGACACACTTCGAGGGGGATTAACTAACTACCGACACACTCCGGGGTGGGGGATTAACTAACTACCAACACAGTCCGGGGTGGGGGATTAACTAACTACCGACACAATCTGGGGGGGATTAACTAACTACCGACACACTCCAGGAGTGATTAACTAACTACCGACACAATTCAAGGGGGATTAACTAACTACCAACACACTCAGGGGGGATTAACTAACTACCGACACATTCCGGGGGGGATTAACTAACTACCAACACACTTCGAGGGGAATTCACTAACTACCGACACACTTTGAGGGGGATTAACTAACTACCGACACACTTCGAGGAGGATTAACTAACTACCGAAACACTCCGGGGTGGGGGATTAACTAACTACCAACACAGTCCGGGGTGGGGGATTAACTAACTACCAACACACTTCGAGGGGGATTAACTAACTACCGACACACTCCGGGGTGGGGGATTAACTAACTACCAACACACTCCGGGGTGGGTGATTAACTAACTACCAACACACTCCGGGAGGGATTAACTAACTACCGACACACTCTGGGGGGGATTAACTAACTACCGACACACTCCGGGGGTGATTAACTAACTACTGACACACACCAAGGGGGGATTAAATAACTACCGACACAATTCAAGGGGGATTAACTAACTACCAACACACTCCGGGGGGATTAACTAACTACCGACACACTCCGGGGGGGATTAGCTAACTACCGACACACTTCGAGGGGGATTCACTAACTACCGACACATTTCGAGGGGGATTAACTAACTACCGACACACTCCAGGGTGGGGGATTAACTAACTACCAACACAGTCCGGGGTGGGGGATTAACTAACTACCAACACACTTCGAGGGGGATTAACTAACTACCAACACAGTCCGGGGTGCGGGAGTAACTAACTACCAACACACTCCGCGGGGGATTAACTAACTACCAACACACTCTGGGGGGATTAACTAACTACCGACATACTCCGGGGGGGATTAACTAACTACCGACACAATTCAAGGGGGATTAACTAACTACCAACACACTCCGGGGGGATTAACTAACTCCCGACACACTCCAGGGGGGATTAACTAACTACCGACACACTTCGAGGGGGATTAACTAACTACCGACACACTTTGAGGGGGATTAACTAACTACCAACACACTCCGGGGTGGGGGATTAACTAACTAGCAACACACTCCGGGGAGGATTAACTAACTACCGACACACTCCGGGGATTAACTAACTACTGACACACTCCGGGGTGGTTTAACTAACTACCAACACACTCCGGGGGGGATTAACTAACTTCCGACACACTCCGGGGCGATTAACTAACTACCGACACACTTCAAGGGGGATTAACTAAATACCGACACACTTCGAGGGGGCTTAACTAACTACCGACCCACCCCGGGGGGGTGGGGGATTAACTAACTACTGGCACACTTCTAGGGGGATTAACTAACTACCAACACACTCCGGGGGGGATTAACTAACTACCAACACACTCCGGGAGGGATTAATTAACTACCGACACACTCCAGAGGGGGATTAACTAACTACCAACACATTTTGAGGGGGATTAACTAAATACTTCACACTTCGAGGGGGATTAACTAACTACCGACACACTTCGAGGGGATTAACTAACTACCGACACACTCCAGGGGGGGATTAACTAACTACCGACACACTCCGGGGTGGCGGGGGGATTGACTAACTACCAACACACTCCGGGGAGGACTAACTAACTACCGACACACTCCAGAGGTGGATTAACTAACTACCAACACACTCCGGGATGATTAACTAACTACCAACACAATCCGGGGGGGATTAACTAACTACCAACACACTCCAGAGGTGGATTAACTAACTACCAACACACTCTGGGTGGGGGGGATTAACTAACTATCGACACACTCTGGGGGGGGGGGGGATTAACTAACTACCAACACACTCCAAGGGGGATTAACTAACTACCGACACACTCCAGAGGGATGATTAACTAACTACCGACACACTCCGGGGGGATAACTACCTACTGACACATTCCGGGGGGGGGGTTTAACTAACTACCGACACACTCCAGAGGGATGATTAACTAACTACTGACACATTCCGGGGTGGTGGGAGGATTAAGTAACTACTGACACACTCCAGGGAGGGAGGGATTAACTAACTACTGTCACACTCCAGAGGGATGATTAACTAACTACTGACACACTCCGGGGGGGATTAACTAACTACCGACACACTCCAGGGGGGATTAACCAACTACCGACACACTCCGGGGGGGATTAACTAACTACTGACACACTCTGTGGGCGGGGGATTAACTATCGACAAACACACTCCAGGGGGGATTAACTAACTACCGACACTCTCCAATGGGATGATTAACCCACTACCGACACACTCCGGGGGGATTAACTACCTACCGACACATTCCGGGGGGTTTTAACTAACTACCGACACACTCCAGAGGGATGATTAACTAACTACTGACACACTCCGGGGTGGTGGGAGGATTAAGTAACTACTGACACACTCCAGGGAGGGAGGGATTAACTAACTACCGTCACACTCCAGAGGGATGATTAACGAACTACTGACACACTCCGGGGGGGATTAACTAACTACCAACACACTCCAGAGGGAGGATTAACTAACTACTGACACACTCCGGGGGGGATTAACTAACCACCGACACACTCAGGGGGGGGATTAACTAATTAGTGACACACACCGGGGAGGATTTACTAACTACCGACACACCCTGGGGGAGGATTAACTAACTACAGACGCACTCCAGGGGGATTAACTAACTACCGATACACACCAGGGAGGATTAACTAACTACTGACACACCCTGGGGGAGGATTAACTAACTACTGACACACTCCGGGGGGGATTAACTAACTACCGACACACTCCGGGGCGGGGTGGGGATTAACTAACTACCGACACTGTCTGGGGGATTACCTAATGACCGACACACTCCGGAGGGGGGGAGGATTAATTAACAACTGACACACTCCGTGGGCGATTAACCAACTACTGACATACGTCAGGGGAGGATTAATTAACTACTGACACATTCCGGGGGGAGGATTAACTAACTACCGACACACCCGGGGGGAGGATTAACTAAGTACAGACCCACTCCAGGGGGGATTAACTAACTACCGACACACTCTGGGAGGGGGATTAACTAACTACTGACACACTCCGGGGGGGAGGATTAACGAACTACCAACACACTCCGGGGAGGATTAACTAACTACCGACACACCCTGGGGGAGGATTAACTAACGACCAACACACTCCGTGGGGGATTAACCAACTACCGACACACACCAGGGGAGGATTAACTAACTACTGACACACCGTGGGGGAGGATTAACTAACTACAGACGCACTTCAGGGGGATTAACTAACTACCGACACACACCGGGGAGGATTAACTGACTACTGACACACTCCAGGGAGGGAGGGATTAACTAACTACCGACACACTCCGGGGGGGATTAACTAACTACCGACACACTCCGGGGAGGATAAACTAATGACCGACAGACTCCGGGGGGAAGATTAACTAACGACCGACACACTCCGGGGGGCTTAACCAACTTCCAACACACGCCAGGGGAGGATTAACTAACTACTGACACACCGTGGGGGAGGATTAACTAACTACAGACGCACTCCAGGGGGATTAACTAACTACCGATACACACCAGGGAGGATTAACTAACTACTGACACACCCTGGGGGAGGATTAACTAACTACTGACACACTCCGGGGGGGATTAACTAACTACCGACACACTCCGGGGCGGGGTGGGGATTAACTAACTACCGACACTGTCTGGGGGATTACCTAATGACCGACACACTCCGGAGGGGGGGAGGATTAATTAACAACTGACACACTCCGTGGGCGATTAACCAACTACTGACATACGTCAGGGGAGGATTAATTAACTACTGACACATTCCGGGGGGAGGATTAACTAACTACCGACACACCCGGGGGGAGGATTAACTAAGTACAGACCCACTCCAGGGGGGATTAACTAACTACCGACACACTCTGGGAGGGGGATTAACTAACTACTGACACACTCCGGGGGGGAGGATTAACGAACTACCAACACACTCCGGGGAGGATTAACTAACTACCGACACACCCTGGGGGAGGATTAACTAACGACCAACACACTCCGTGGGGGATTAACCAACTACCGACACACACCAGGGGAGGATTAACTAACTACTGACACACCGTGGGGGAGGATTAACTAACTACAGACGCACTTCAGGGGGATTAACTAACTACCGACACACACCGGGGAGGATTAACTGACTACTGACACACTCCAGGGAGGGAGGGATTAACTAACTACCGACACACTCCGGGGGGGATTAACTAACTACCGACACACTCCGGGGAGGATAAACTAATGACCGACAGACTCCGGGGGGAAGATTAACTAACGACCGACACACTCCGGGGGGCTTAACCAACTTCCAACACACGCCAGGGGAGGATTAAGTAACTACTGACACACTCGGGGCAAGGATTAACTAAGTACAGACACACTCCAGGGGGCTTAACTAACTACCAACACACTCCGGGGGGGGGGGGGGAGTTTGGGGGGATTAATTAACTACTGACACACTCCGGGGGGTGGGGGGATCAACTAATTATCGTCACACTCTGGGGGGAGGATTAACTAACTATGGACACACTCCAGGGGGCATTAACTACCTACCGACACACTCCGGGGCGGGGGGGGGCGGTATTAACTAACTACCGACACTCTCTGGGGGATTACCTAATGACCCTCACACTCCGGAGGGGGGAAGGATTAATTAACGACTGACACACCCTGGGGGAGGATTAACTAACTACAGACGCACTCCAGGGGGATTAACTAACTACCGACACACACCAGGGAGGATTAACTAACTACTGACACACCCTGGGGGAGGATTAACTAACTACTGACAAACTCCGGGGGGATTAACTAACTACCGACACACTCCAGGGGGCATTAACTACCTACCTACACACTCCGGGGCGGGGGGGGGGGCGGTATTAACTAACTACCGACACTCTCTGGGGGATTACCTAATGACCGACACACTCCGGAGGGGGGGAGGATTAATTAACGACTGACACACTCCGGGGGGCGATTAACCAACTACTGACACACGTCAGGGGAGGATTAACTAACTACTGACACACTCCGGGGGGGGGGGATTAACTAACTACTGACACACTCCGGGGGGGGGGGATTAACTACCTACTGACACACTCCGGGGGGATTAACTAACGACTGACACACTCCGGGGGGTATTAACCAACTACCAACACACGCCGGGGGAGGATTAACTAACTACCGACACACTCCGGTGGGGGGGAGGATTAACTAACTACCGACACACCCGGGGGGAGGATTAACTAACTACCGACACACTCCGGTGGGGGGGAGGATTAACTAACTACCGACACACTCCGGGGGGGGGGGCGGGATTAACTGACTACCGACACACTCCGGGGTGGGGGGAGATTAACTAACTACCAAAACACTCTGGGGTCGGGGGGGGGTGTAAATGAACTAACTACTGACACACTCCGGGTGGGGGAGGGTGGAAATTAACTAACTACCGACACACTGCGGGGGGACGATTAACTAACTACAGACACACTCTGGGAGTGGATTAACTAACTACCGACACACTCCGGGGGGTGGATTAACTAACTACTGACACACCCTGGAGGGGGGATGGTTGAAATTAACTAACTATCGACACACTATAGGGGGGAAGATTAACTAACTACAGACACACTCTGGGGGGAGGATTAACTAACTACTGACACACCCGGAGGGTGGGGGATTAACTAACTACCAACATACCTTGGTGGGGGGGAAATAACTAACTACCGACAAACCCGATGGGGGGGAAATTAACTGACTATCGACACACTCCAGGCAGGGGGTGGGTGGGGGGTGGAAATTAACTAACTATCAACACACTCCGTGGGGAGGATTAACTAGCTACCAACACACCCTGGGGGAATTAAGTAACTACCAACACACCTGGAGAGGGTTAACTCACTACTAACACACCCAGGGAGGATTAACTAACTACAGACACACCCGGGGGCGATTAACTAACTGCCGACATACCCGGGGGGATTAACTAACTACCAACACATCTGTGGGGGGATTAACTAACTACCGACACACCCAGGGAGGATTAACTAACTACCAACACACCCAGAGGGGATTAACTCATCACCAACACACTCAGGGAGCATTAACTAACTACAGACATACATGGGGGCGATTAACTAACTATCAACACACCCTGGGGTGATTAATTAACTACCGACACACCAAAGGGGGGAATTAACTAACCACCGACACACCCAGGGTGGATTAATTAACTACCGACAGACCCAGGAAGAATTAGCTAAGTACCGACACATCCGGGGGCTGGTGAAGATTAACCAGCTACCGACACATCCAGGGAGGCTTAACTAGGTACTGACATACCCAGGGAGGATTGACTAGGTACTGACACACCCGGTGAGGATTAATTAACCACCGACACACCCAGGAAGGATTAACTAACCACTGACACACCCAGGGAGGATTAATTAAACACCGTTACACCCAGGGAGGATTAACTAAGTACCGACACACCCAGGAAGGATTAATTAACCACCGATACACCCAGGGAGGATTAATTAACCACCGATACACCCAGGGAGGATTAACTAACCACCGACACACCCAGGGAGGATTAAATAACCACCGACACACCCAGGGAGGATTAACTAGGTACTGACATACCCAGGGAGGATTAACTAAGTACCGACGCATCCAGGGAGGTTTAAATAACCACCGACAAACCCAGGGAGGATTAACTAACCACCGACACACCCAGGGAGGATTAACTAACCAGCGATACACCCAGCGAGGATTAACTAAGTACTGACATACGCAGGGAGGATCAATTAACCACCGACACACCCAGGGAGGATTAACTAAGTACCGACACACCCAGGGAGGATTAACTAAGACAAAAACAGAATTACCTGGAAAAACTCAGCAGGTCTGGCAGCATCGGCGGAGAAGAAAAGAGTTGACGTTTCGAGTCCTCATGACCCTTCGACAGAACTGGATTAACTAAGTACTGCCATACCCAGGGAGGATTAAATAACCACCGACACACCCAGGGAGGATTAACTAACCACCGATACACCCAGGGAGGATTAACTAAGTACTGACACACCCAGGGAGGATTAACTAGGTACTGACACACCCAGGGAGGATTAACTAACCACCGATACACCCAGGGAGTATTAACTAGGTACCAACACACCCAGGGAGGATTAAATAACCACCGATACACCCAGGGAGAATTAACTAGGTACCAACACACCCAGGGAGGATTAACCAACCACCGATACACCCAGGGAGGATTAATTAACCACCGACACACCCAGGGAGGATTAACTAACCACCGACAAACCCAAGGAGGATTAATTAAACACCGTTACACCCAGGGAGGATTAACTAACTACCGACACACCCAGGGATAATTAACTAACCACCGATACACCCAGGGAGGATTAATTAACCACTGATACACCCAGGGAGGATTAACTAACCACCGATACACCCAGGGAGGATTAACTAACCACCGACACACCCAGGGAGGATTAAATAACCACCGACACACCCAGGGAGGATTAATTAGGTACTGCCATACCCAGGGAGGATTAACTAAGTACCGACATACCCAGGGAGGTTTAAATAACCACCGACACACCCAGGGAGGATTAACTAACCACCGACACACCCAGAGAGGATTAACTAGGTACTGACATACCCAGGGAGGATTAACTAGGTACTGACACATCCAGGGAGGATTAACTAACCACCGATACACCCAGGGAGGATTAACTAGGTACCAACACACCCAGGGAGGATTAACTAACCACCGATACACCCAGGGAGGATTAACTAGGTACCAACACACCCAGGGAGGATTAACTAACCACCGATATACCCAGGGAGGATTAACTAAGTACCGACACACCCAGGGAGGATTAACTAGGTACTGACACACCCAGGGAGGATTAACTAACCACCGATACACCCAGGGAGGATTAACTAACCACCCATACACCCAGGGAGGATTAACTGGGTATCAACACACCCAGGGAGGATTAACTAGCCTCCGATACACCCAGGGAGTATTAACTAGGTACCAACACACCCAGGGAGAATTAAATAACCACCGATACACCCAGGGAGAATTAACTAGGTACCAACACACCCAGGGAGGATTAACCAACCACCGATACACCCAGGGAGGATTAATTAACCACCGACACACCCAGGGAGGAATAACTAACCACCGACACACCCAGGGAGGATTAATTAAACACCGTTACACCCAGGGAGGATTAACTAAGTACCGACACACCCAGGGAGGATTAATTAACCACTGATACACCCAGGGAGGATTAACTAAGTACCGACACACCCAGGGAGGATTAATTAACCACTGATACACCCAGGGAGGATTAACTAACCACCGATACACCCAGGGAGGATTAACTAACCACCGACACACCCAGGGAGGATTAACTAGGTACTGACATACACAGGGAGGATTAACTAAGTACCGACACACCCAGGGAGGTTTAAATAACCACCGACACACCCAGGGAGGATTACCTAACCACCGACACACCCAGGGAGGATTAACTAGGTACTGACATACCCAGGGAGGATTAACTAACCATCGACACACCCAGGGAGGATTAACTAGGTACTGACACACCCAGGGAGGATTAATTAACCACCGATACACCCAGGGAGGATTAACTAATTACCGACACACCCAGGGAGGATTAACTAACCAGCGATACACCCAGCGAGGATTAACTAAGTACTGACATACCCAGGGAGGATCAGTTAACCACCGACACACCCAGGGAGGATTAACTAAGAACCGACACACCCAGGGAGGATTAACTAAGTACTGACATACCCAGGGAGGATTAAATAACCACCGACACACCCAGGGAGGATTAACTAACCACCGATACACCCAGGGAGGATTAACTAAGTACTGACACACCCAGGGAGGATTAACTAGGTACTGACACACCCAGGGAGGATTAACTAGGTACCAACACACCCAGGGAGGATTAACTAACCACCGATACACCCAGGGAGGATTAACTAGGTACCAACACACCCAGGGAGGATTAACTAACCACCGATATACCCAGGGAGGATTAACTAAGTACCGACACACCAAGGGAGGATTAACTAGGTACTGACACACCCAGGGAGGATTAACTAACCACCGATACACCCAGGGAGGATTAACTAACCACCGATACACCCAGGGAGGATTAACTAGGTACCAACACACCCAGGGAGGATTAACTAACCACCGATACACCCAGGGAGCATTAACTAGGTACTAACACACCCAGGGAGGATTAAATAACCACTGATATACCCAGGGAGAATTACCTAGGTACCAACACACCCAGGGAGGATTAACTAACCACCGATACACCCAGGGAGGATTAATTAACCACCGACACACCCAGGGAGGATTAACGAACCAATGACACACCCAGGGAGGATTAATTAAACACCGTTACACCCAGGGAGGATTAACTAAGTACCGACAAACCCAGGGAGGATTAATTAACCACCGATACACCCAGGGAGGATTAACTAAGTACCGACACACCCAGGGAGGATTAATTAACCACTGATACACCCAGGGAGGATTAACTAACCACCGATACACCCAGGGAGGATTAACTAACCACCGACACACCCAGGGAGGATTAAATAACCACCGACACATCCAGGGAGGATTAACTAGGTACTGACATACCCAGGGAGGATTAACTAAGTACCGACACACCCAGGGAGGTTTAAATAACCACCGACACACCCAGGGAGGATTAACTAACCACCGACACACCCAGGGAGGATTAACTAGGTACTGACACACCCAGGGAGGATTAACTAACCATCGACACACCCAGGGAGGATTAACTAGGTACTGACACACCCAGGGAGGATTAATTAACCACCGATACACCCAGGGAGGTTAACTAAGTACCGACACACCCAGGGAGGATTAACTAAAAAGCGATACACCCAGCGAGGATTAACTAACTACCGACACACTCTGGGGGGGATTAACTAACTACCGACATACTCCGGGGGGGATTAACTAACTACTGACACACTCCGGGGGGAGGATTAACGAACTACCAACACACTCCGGGGAGGATTAACTTACTACCGACACACCCTGGGTGAGGATTAACTAACGACCGACACACTCCGTGGGGGACTAACCAACTACCGGCACACTCCAGGGGAGGATTAACTAACTACTGACACACCCTGGGGGAGGATTAACTAACTACAGACGCACTCCAGGGGGATTAACTAACTACCGACACACACCCGGGAGGATTAACTAACTACTGACACACTCCAGGGAGGGAGGGATTAACTAACTACCGACACACTCCGGGGGGGGGGGATTAACTAACTACCGACACACTCCGGGGAGGATAAATTAACGACCGACAGACTCCGGGGGGAAGATTAACTAACGACCGACACACTCCGGGGGGGATTAACCAACTACCGACACATGCCAGGGGAGGATTAACTAACTACTGACACACCAACTACTGACACACTCCAGGGAGGGAGGGATTAACTAACTACCGACACACTCCGGGGGGGATTAACTAACTACCGACACACTCCGGGGAGGATAAACTAACGACCGACAGACTCCGGGGGGAAGATTAACTAACGACCGACACACTCCAGAGGGATGATTAACTAACTACCGACACACTCAGGGGGGATTAACTACATACTGACACATTCCGGGGGGGGGGGGGTTAACTAACTACCGACACACTCCAGAGGGATGATTAGCTAAGTACTGACACACTCCGGGGTGGTGGGAGGATTAAGTAACTACTGACACACTCCAGGGAGGGAGGGATTAACTAATTCCGTCACACTCCAGAGGGATGATTAACGAACTACTGACACACTGCGGGGGGGGATTAACTAACTACCAGCACACTCCAGAGGGAGGATTAACTAACTACTGACACACTCCGGGGGGGATTAACTCACTACTGACACACTCAGGGGGGGATTAACTAATTAGTGACACACACCGGGGAGGATTTACTAACTACCGACACACCCTGGGGCAGGATTAACTAACTACAGACGCACTCCAGGGGGATTAACTAACTACCGACACACACCAGGGAGGATTAACTAACTACTGACACACCCTGGGGGAGGATTAACTAACTACTGACACATTCTGGGGGGGATTAACTAACTACCGACACACTCTGGGGGGGATTAACTACCTACCGAAACACTCCGGGGCGGGGGGGGGGATTAACTAACTACCGACACTCTCTGGGGGATTACCTAATGACCAACACACTCCGGAGAGGGGGAGGATTAATTAACAACTGACACACTCCGTGGGCGATTAACCAACCACTGACATACGTCAGGGGAGGATTAATTAACTACTGACACATTCCGGGGGGAGGATTAACTAACTACCGACACACTCCGGGGTGGGGTATTAACTAACTACCAACACACTCCGGGGTGGGGGATTAACTAAGTACCAACACACTCCGGAAGGGATTAACTAACTACCGACACACTCTTGGGGGGGGATTAACTAACTACCGACACACTCCGGGGGGGATTAACTATCTACCAACACAATTCAAGGGGGATTAACTAACTACCAACACACTCCGGGGGGATTAACTAACTACCGACAAACTCCGGGGGGAATTAACTAACTACCAACACACTTCGAGGGGGATTAACTAACTACTGACACACTTCGAGGGGGATTAACTAACTACCGACACACTCCGGGGTGGGGGATTAACTAACTACCAACACAGTCCGGGGTGGGGGATTAACTAACTACCGACACAATCTGGGGGGGATTAACTAACTACCGACACACTCCGGGAGTGATTAACTAACTACCGACACAATTCAAGGGGGATTAACTAACTACCAACACACTCAGGGGGGATTAACTAACTACCAACACACTTCGAGGGGGATTAACTAACTACCGACCCAGTCCGGGGTGTGGGAGTAACTAACTACCAACACACTCCGGGGTGGGGGATTAACTAACTACCAACACACTCCGGGGGGATTAACTAACTCCCGACACACTCCGGGTGGGATTAACTAACTACCAACACACTTCGAGGGGGATTAACTAACTACCGACACACTTCGAGGGGGATTAACTAACTACCAACACACTCTGGGGTGGGAGATTAACTAACTAGCAACACACTCCGGGGAGGATTAACTAACTACCGACACACTTTGGGGGATTAACTAACTACTGACACACTCCGGGGCGGTTTAACTAACTACCAACACACTTCGAGGGGGATTAACTAACTACCGACAGACTTCGAGGGGGATTAACTAACAACCGACACACTCCGGGGTGGGGGATTAACTAACTACCAACACAGTCCGGGGTGGGGGATTAACTTACTACCGACACACTCCGGGAATGATTAACTAACTACCGAAACACTTCAAGGGGGATTAACTAACTAACAACACACTCAGGGGGGATTAACTAACTACCGACACACTCCGGGTTGGGGGATTAACTAACTACCAACACAGTCCGGGGTGGGGGATTAACTAACTACCAACACACTTCGAGGGGGATTAACTAACTACCGACACACTCCGGGGTGGGGGATTAACTAACTACCAACACACTCCGGGGTGGGTGATTAACTAACTACCAACACACTCCGGGAGGGATTAACTAACTACCGACACACTCTGGGGGGGATTAACAACTACCGACACACTCCGGGGGTGATTAACTAACTACCGACACACACCAGGGGGGATTAAATAACTACCGACACAATTCAAGGGGGATTAACTAACTACCAACACACTCCGGGGGGATTAACTAACTACCGACACACTCCGGGGGGGATTAACTAACTACCGACACACTTCGAGGGGGATTCACTAACTACCGACACATTTCGAGGGGGATTAACTAACTACCGACATACTCCGGGGTGGGGGATTAACTAACTACCAACACAGTCCGGGGTGGGGGATTAACTAACTGCCAACACACTTCGAGGGGGATTAACTAACTACCGACACAGTCCGGGGTGGGGGAGTAACTAACTACCAACACACTCCGGGGTGGGGGATTAACTAACTACCAACACACTCCGCGGGGGATTAACTAACTACCGACACACTCTGGGGGGGATTAACTAACTACCGACACACTCCGGGAGGGATTAACTAACTACCGACACACTCCGGGGGGGATTAACTAACTACCGACACAATTCAAGGGGGATTAACTAACTACCAACACACTCCGGGGGGATTAACTAACTCCCGACACACTCCGGGGGGGATTAACTAACTACCGACACACTTCGAGGGGGATTAACTAACTACCGACACTCTTCGAGGGGGATTAACTAACTACCAACACACTCCGGGGTGGGGGATTAACTAACTAGCAACACACTCCGGGGAGGATTAACTAACTACCGACACACTCCGGGGGAGTAACTAACTACTGACACAATCCGGGGTGGTTTAACTAACTACCAACACACTCCGGGGGGGATTAACTAACTTCCGACACACTCCGGGGCGATTAACTAACTACCGACACACTTCAAGGGGGATTAACTAACTACCGACACACTTCGAGTGGGATTAACTAACTACTGACCCACCCCGGGGGGGTGGGGGATTAACTAACTACTGGCCCACTTCTAGGGGGATTAACTAACTACCAACACACTCCGGGGGGGATTAACTAACTACCGACACACTCCGGGGTGGGGGATTAACTAACTACCAACACACTCCGGGGTGGGTGATTAACTAACTACCAACACACTCCGGGAGGGATTAACTAACTACCGACACACTCTGGGGGGGATTAACTAACTACCGACACACTCCGGGGGTGATTAACTAACTACCGACACACACCGGGGGGGATTAAATAACTACCGACACAATTCAAGGGGGATTAACTAACTACCAACACACTCCGGGGGGATTAACTAACTACCGACACACTCCGGGGGGGATTAACTAACTACCGACACATTTCGAGGGGGATTCACTAACTACCGACACATTTCGAGGGGGATTAACTAACTACCGACATACTCCGGGGTGGGGGATTAACTAACTACCAACACAGTCCGGGGTGGGGGATTAACTAACTGCCAACACACTTCGAGGGGGATTAACTAACTACCGACACACTCTGGGGGGGATTAACTAACTACCGACACACTCCGGGAGGGATTAACTAACTACCGACACACTCCGGGGGGGGATTAACTAACTACCGACACAATTCAAGGGGGATTAACTAACTACTGACACACTACGGGGGGGGGGGGGATTAACTACCTACCGACACACTCCGGGGGGATTAACTAACGACTGACACACTCCGGGGGGTATTAACCAACTACCAACACACGCCGGGGGAGGATTAACTAACTACCGACACACCCGGGGGGAGGATTAACTAAGTACAGACCCACTCCAGGGGGGATTAACTAACTACCGACACACTCCGGTGGGGGGGAGGATTAACTAACTACCGACACACCCTGGGGGAGGATTAACTAACTACAGACGCACTCCAGGGGGGATTAACTAACTACCGACACACTCCGGGGTGGGGGGAGATTAACTAACTACCAAAACACTTTGGGGTCGGGGGGGTGGGGTGTAAATGAACTAACTACTGACACACTCCGGGTGGAGGGGGGGAAATTAACTAACTACCGACACACTGCGGGGGGAAGATTAACTAACTACAGACACACTCTGGGAGTGGATTAACTAACTACTGACACACTCCGGGGGGTGGATTAACTAACTACTGACACACCCTGGAGGGGGGATGGTTGAAATTAACTAACTATCGACACACTACAGGGGGGAAGATTAACTAACTACAGACACACTCTGGGGGGAGGATTAACTAACTACCGACACACCTGGAGGGTTGGGGATTAACTAACTACCACCCGGGGGGGGGGGAGGGAATTAACTAACTACCAACATACCTTCGTGGGGCGGAAATAACTAACTACCGACAAACCCGATGGGGGGGAAATTAACTGACTATCGACACACTCCAGGCAGGGGGTGGATGGGGGTGGGAATTAACTAACTATCAACACACTCCGTGGGGAGGATTAACTAGCTACCAACACACCCTGGGGGAATTAAGTAACTACCAACACACCTGGAGAGGGTTAACTCACTACTAACACACCCAGGGAGGATTAACTAACTAAAGACACACCCGGGGGCGATTAACTAACTGCCGACACACCCGGGGGGATTAACTAACTACCAACACATCTGTGGGGGGATTAACTAAATACCGAAACAGCCAGGGAGGATTAACTAACTACCAACACACCCAGAGGGGATTAACTCATCACCAACACACTCAGGGAGCATTAACTAACTACAGACATACACGGGGGCGATTAACTAACTACCGACACACCCTGGGGTGATTAATTAACTACCGACACACCTTGGGGGGGGGCAATTAACTAACCACCGACACACCCAGGGTGGATTAATTAACCACCGACACACTCAGGGAGGATTAACTAGGTACTGACACACCCAGGGAGGATTAACTAACCACCGATAAACCCAGGGAGGATTAACTAACCACCGATACACCCAGGGAGGATTAACTAGGTACCAACACACCCAGGGAGGATTAACTAACCACCGATACACCCAGGGAGCATTAACTAGGTACCAACACACCCAGGGAGGATTAAATAACCACCGATACACCCAGGGAGAATTAAGTAGGTACCAACACACCCGGGGAGGATTAACCAACCACCGATACAACCAGGGAGGATTAATTAACCACCGACACACCCAGGGAGGATTAACTAACCACCGACACACCCAGGGAGGATTAAGTAAACACCGTTACACCCAGGGAGGATTAACTAAGTACCGACACACCCAGGGAGGATTAACTAAACACCGATACACCCAGGGAGGATTAACTAAGTAACGACACACCCAGGGAGGATTAATTAACCACTGATACACCCAGGGAGGATTAACTAACCACCGATACACCCAGGGAGGATTAACTAACCACCGACACACCCAGGGAGGAATAAATAACCACCGACACACCCAGGGAGGATTAACTAGGTACCGACATACCCAGGGAGGATTAACTAAGTACCGATACACCCAGAGAGGTTTAAATAACCACCGACACACCCAGGGAGGATTAACTAACCACCGACACACCCAGGGAGGATTAACTAGGTACTGATATACCCAGGGAGGATTACCTAACCACCGACACACCCAGGGAGGATTAACTAGGTACTGACACACCCAGGGAGGATTAATTAACCACCGATACACCCAGGGAGGATTAACTAAGTACCGACACACCCAGGGAGGATTAACTAACCAGCGATACACCCAGCGAGGATTAACTAAGTACTGACATACCCAGGGAGGATCAATTAACCACCGACACACCCAGGGAGGATTAACTAAGTACCGACACACCCAGGGAGGATTAACTAAGTACTGACATACCCAGGGAGGATTAAATAACCACCGACACACCCAGGGAGGATTAACTAACCACCGATACACCCAGGGAGGATTAACTAGGTACCAACACACCCAGGGAGGATTAACTAACCACCGATACACCCAGGGAGCATTAACTAGGTACCAACACACCCAGGGAGGATTAGATAACCACCGATACACCCAGTTAGAATTAACTAGGTACCAACACACCCAGGGAGGATTAACCAACCACTGATACAACCAGGGAGGATTAATTAACCACCGACACACCCAGGGAGGATTAACTAACCACCGACACACCCAGGGAGGATTAATTAAGCACCGTTACACCCAGGGAGGATTAACTAATTACCGACACACCCAGGGAGGATTAACTAACCACCGATACACCCAGGGAGGATTAACTAAGTAACGACACACCCAGGGAGGATTAATTAACCACTGATACACCCAGGGAGGATTAACTAACCACCGATACACCCAGGGAGTATTAACTAACCACCGACACACTCAGGGAGGAATAAATAACCACCGACACACCCAGGGAGGATTAACTAGGTACCGACATACCCAGGGAGGATTAACTAAGTACCGACACACCCAGAGAGGTTTAAATAACCACCGACACACCCAGGGAGGATTAACTAACCACCGACACACCCAGGGAGGATTAACTAGGTACTGATATAGCCAGGGAGGATTACCTAACCACCGACACACCCAGGGAGGATTAACTAGGTACTGACACACCCAGGGAGGATTAACTAACCACCGATACACCCAGGGAGGATTAACTAAGTACCGACACTCCCAGGGAGGATTAACTAACCAGCGATACACCCAGCGAGGATTAACTAAGTACTGACATACCCAGGGAGGATCAATTAACCACCGACACACCCATGGAGGATTAACTAAGTACCGACACACCCAGGGAGGATTAACTAAGTACTGACATACCCAGGGAGGATTTAATAACCACCGACACACCCAGGGAGGATTAACTAACCACCGATAAACCCAGGGAGGATTAACTAAGTACTGACACACCCAGGGAGGATTAACTAGGTACTGACACACCCAGGGAGGATTAACTAACCACCGATACACCCAGGGAGGATTAACTAGGTACCAACACACCCAGGGAGGATTAACTAACCACCGATACACCCAGGAAGGATTAACTAGGTACCAACACACCCAGGGAGGATTAACTAACCACTGATATACCCAGGGAGGATTAACTAAGTACCGACACACCCAGGGAGGATTAACTAGGTACTGACACACCCAGGGAGGATTAACTAACCACCGATACACCCAGGGAGGATTAACTAACCACCGAAACACCCAGGGAGGATTAACTAGGTACCAACACACCCAATCAGGATTAACTAACCACCGATACACCCAGGGAGCATTTACTAGGTACCAACACACCCAGGGAGGATTAAATAACCACCGATACACCCAGGGAGAATTAACTAGGTACCAACACACCCAGGGAGGATTAACCAAACACTGATACACCCAGGGAGGATTAACTAACCACCGACACAGCCAGGGAGGATTAATTAAACACCGTTACACCCAGGGAGGATTAACTAAGTACCGACAAATCCAGGGAGGATTAGTTAACCACCGATACACCCAGGGATGATTAACTAAGTACCGACACACCCTGGGAGGATTAATTAACCACTGATACACCCAGGGAGGATTAACTAACCACCGATACACCCAGGGAGGATTAACTAACCACCGACACACTCAGGGAGGATTAAATAACCACCGACAAACCCAGGGAGGATTAACTAGGTACTGACATACCCAGGGAGGATTAACTAAGTACCGACACACCCAGGGAGGTTTAAATAACCACCGACACACCCAGGGAGGATTAATTAACCACCGACACACCCAGGGAGGATTAACTAGGTACTGATATACCCAGGGAGGATTACCTAACCACCGACACACCCAGGGAGGATTAACTAGGTACTGACACACCCAGGGAGGATTAATTAACCACTGATACACCCAGGGAGGATGAACTAAGTACCGACACACCCAGGGAGGATTAACTAACCAGCGATACACCCAGCGAGGATTAACTAAGTACTGACATACCCAGGGAGGATTAATTAACCACCGACACACCCAGGGAGGATTAACTAAGTACCGACACACCCAGGGAGGATTAACGAAGTTCTGACATACCCAGGGAGTATGAAATAACCACCGACACACCCAGGGAGGATTAACTAACCACCGATACACCCAAGGAGGATTAACTAAGTACTGACACACCCAGGGAGGATTAACTAGGTACTGACACACCCAGGGAGGATTAACTAGGTACTGACACACCCAGGGAGGATTAACTAACGACCGATACACCCAGGGAGGATTAACTAGGTACCAACACACCCAGGGAGGATTAACTAACCACCGATACACACAGGGAGGAATTACTAGGTACCAACACACCCAGGGAGGATTAACTAACCACCGATATACCCAGGGAGGATTAACTAAGTACCGGCACACCCAGGGAGGATTAATTAACCACTGATACACCCAGGGAGGATTAACTAACCACCGATACACCTAGGGAGGATTAATTAACCACCGACACACCCAGGGAGAATTAAATAACCACCAACACACCCAGGGAGGATTAACTAGGTAATGACATACCCAGGGAGGGATAACTAAGTACCGACACACCCAGGGAGGTTTAAATAACCACCGACACACCCAGGGAGGATTACCTAACCACCGACACACCCAGGGAGGATTAACTAGGTACTGATATACCCAGGGAGGATTAACTAACCACCGACATACCCAGGGAGGATTAACTAGGTAATGATACTCCCAGGGAGGATTAATTAACAACCGATACACCCAGGGAGGATTAACTAAGTACCGACACACCCAGGGAGGATTAACTAACCAGCGATACACCCAGCGAGGATTAACTAAGTACTGACATAACCAGGGAGGATCAATTAACCACCGACACACCCAGGGAGGATTAACTAAGTACCGACACACCCAGGGAGGATTAACTAAGTACTGACATACCCAGGGAGGATTAAATAACCACCGACACACCCAGGGAGGATTAACTAACCACCGATACACCCAGGGAGGATTAACTAAGTACTGACACACCCAGGGAGGATTAACTAGGTACTGACACACGCAGGGAGGATTAACTAACCACCGATACACCCAGGGAGGATTAACTAGGTACCAACACACCCAGGGAGGATTAACTAACCACCGATATACCCAGGCAGGATTAATTAACCACCGACACACTCAGGGAGGATTAACTAGGTACTGACACACCCAGGGAGGATTAACTAACCACCGATACACCCAGGGAGGATTAACTAGGTACCAACACACCCAGGGAGGATTAACTAACCACCGATACACCCAGGGAGCATTAACTAGGTACCAACACACCCAGGGAGGATTAAATAACCACCGATACACCCAGGGAGAATTAAGTAGGTACCAACACACCCAGGGAGGATTAACCAACCACCGATACAACCAGGGAGGATTAATTAACCACCGACACACCCAGGGAGGATTAACTAACCACCGACACACCCAGGGAGCATTAAGTAAACACCGTTACACCCAGGGAGGATTAACTAAGTACCGACACACCCAGGGAGGATTAACTAACCACCGATACACCCAGGGAGGATTAACTAAGTAACGACACACCCAGGGAGGATTAATTAACCACTGATACACCCAGGGAGGATTAACTAACCACCGATACACCCAGGGAGGATTAACTAACCACCGACACACCCAGGGAGGAATAAATAACCACCGACACACCCAGGGAGGATTAACTAGGTACCGACATACCCAGGGAGGATTAACTAAGTACCGATATACCCAGGGAGGATTAATTAACCACCGACACACTCAGGGAGGATTAACTAGGTACTGACACACCCAGGGAGGATTAACTAACCACCGATACACCCAGGGAGGATTAACTAACCACCGATACACCCAGGGAGGATTAACTAGGTACCAACACACCCAGGGAGGATTAACTAACCACCGATACACCCAGGAAGGATTAACTAGGTACCAACACACCCAGGGAGGATTAACTAACCACCGATATACCCAGGGAGGTTTAATTAAGTACCGACACACCCAGGGAGGATTAACTAGGTACTGACACACCCAGGGAGGATTAACTAACCACCGATACACCCAGGGAGGATTAACTAACCACCGACACACCCAGGGAGGATTAACTAGGTACTGACACACCCAGGGAGGATTAATTAACCACTGATACACCCAGGGAGAATGAACTAAGTACCGACACACCCAGGGAGGATTAACTAACCAGCGATACACCCAGCGAGGATTAACTAAGTACTGACATACCCAGGGAGGATTAATTAACCACCGACACACCCAGGGAGGATTAACTAAGTACCGACACACCCAGGGAGGATTAACTAAGTTCTGACATACCCAGGGAGGATGAAATAACCACCGACACACCCAGGGAGGATTAACTAACCACCGATACACCCAGGGAGGATTAACTAAGTACTGACACACTCAGGGAGGATTAACTAGGTACTGACACACCCAGGGAGGATTAACTAACCACCGATACACCCAGGGAGGATTAACTAGGTACCAACACACCCAGGGAGGATTAACTAACCACCGATACACCCAGGGAGGAATAACTAGGTACCAACACACCCAGGGAGGATTAACTAACCACCGATATACCCAGGGAGGATTAACTAAGTACCGACACACCCAGGGAGGATTAATTAACCACTGATACACCCAGGGAGGATTAACTAACCACCGATACACCTAGGGAGGATTAATTAACCACCGACACACCCAGGGAGAATTAAATAACCACCGACACACCCAGGGAGGATTAACTAGGTAATGACATACCCAGGGAGGATTAACTAAGTACCGACACACCCAGGGAGGTTTAAATAACCACCGACACACCCAGGGAGGATTACCTAACCACCGACACACCCAGGGAGGATTAACTAGGTACTGATATACCCAGGGAGGATTAACTAACCACCGACATACCCAGGGAGGATGAACTAGGTAATGTTACTCCCAGTTAGGATTAATTAACAACCGATACACCCAGGGAGGATTAACTAAGTACCGACACACCCAGGGAGGATTAACTAACCAGCGATACACCCAGCGTGGATTAACAAAGTACTGACATACCCAGGGAGGATCAATTAACCACCGACACACCCAGGGAGGATTAACTAAGTACCGACACACCCAGGGAGGATTAACTAAGTACTGACATACCCAGGGAGGATTAAATAACCACCGACACACCCAGGGAGGATTAACTAACCACCGATACACCCAGGGAGGATTAACTAAGTACTGACACACCCAGGGAGGATTAACTAGGTACTGACACACCCAGGGAGGATTAACTAACCACCGATACACCCAGGGAGGATTAACTAGGTACCAACACACCCAGGGAGGATTAACTAACCACCGATATACCCAGGCAGGATTAATTAACCACCGACACACTCAGGGAGGATTAACTAGGTACTGACACACCCAGGGAGGATTAACTAACCACCGATACACCCAGGGAGGATTAACTAACCACCGATACACCCAGGGAGGATTAACTAGGTACCAACACACCCAGGGAGGATTAACTAACCACCGATACACCCAGGGAGCATTAACTAGGTACCAACACACCCAGGGAGGATTAAATAACCACCGATACACCCAGGGAGAATTAAGTAGGTACCAACACACCCAGGGAGGATTAACCAACCACCGATACAACCAGGGAGGATTAATTAACCACCGACACACCCAGGGAGGATTAACTAACCACCGACACACCCAGGGAGGATTAAGTAAACACCGTTACACCCAGGGAGGATTAACTAAGTACCGACACACCCAGGGAGGATTAACTAACCACCGATACACCCAGGGAGGATTAACTAAGTACCGACACACCCAGGGAGGATTAACTAACCAGCGATACACCCAGCGAGGATTAACTAAGTACTGACATACCCAGGGAGGATCAATTAACCACCGACACACCCATGGAGGATTAACTAAGTACCGACACACCCAGGGAGGATTAACTAAGTACTGACATACCCAGGGAGGATTAAATAACCACCGACACACCCAGGGAGGATTAACTAACCACCGATAAACCCAGGGAGGATTAACTAAGTACTGACACACCCAGGGAGGATTAACTAGGTACTGACACACCCAGGGAGGATTAACTAACCACCGATACACCCAGGGAGGATTAACTAGGTACCAACACACCCAGGGAGGATTAACTAACCACCGATACACCCAGGAAGGATTAACTAGGTACCAACACACCCAGGGAGGATTAACTAACCACTGATATACCCAGGGAGGATTAACTAAGTACCGACACACCCAGGGAGGATTAACTAGGTACTGACACACCCAGGGAGGATTAACTAACCACCGATACACCCAGGGAGGATTAACTAACCACCGATACACCCAGGGAGGATTAACTAGGTACCAACACACCCAATCAGGATTAACTAACCACCGATACACCCAGGGAGCATTTACTAGGTACCAACACACCCAGGGAGGATTAAATAACCACCGATACACCCAGGGAGAATTAACTAGGTACCAACACACCCAGGGAGGATTAACCAAACACTGATACACCCAGGGAGGATTAATTAACCACCGACACACCCAGGGAGTATTAACTAACCACCGACACAGCCAGGGAGGATTAATTAAACACCGTTACACCCAGGGAGGATTAACTAAGTACCGACAAATCCAGGGAGGATTAGTTAACCACCGATACACCCAGGGATGATTAACTAAGTACCGACACACCCTGGGAGGATTAATTAACCACTGATACACCCAGGGAGGATTAACTAACCACCGATACACCCAGGGAGGATTAACTAACCACCGACACACTCAGGGAGGATTAAATAACCACCGACACACCCAGGGAGGATTAACTAGGTACTGACATACCCAGGGAGGATTAACTAAGTACCGACACACCCAGGGAGGTTTAAATAACCACCGACACACCCAGGGAGGATTAATTAACCACCGACACACCCAGGGAGGATTAACTAGGTACTGATATACCCAGGGAGGATTACCTAACCACCGACACACCCAGGGAGGATTAACTAGGTACTGACACACCCAGGGAGGATTAATTAACCACTGATACACCCAGGGATGATGAACTAAGTACCGACACACCCAGGGAGGATTAACTAACCAGCGATACACCCAGCGAGGATTAACTAAGTACTGACATACCCAGGGAGGATTAATTAACCACCGACACACCCAGGGAGGATTAACTAAGTACCGACACACCCAGGGAGGATTAACGAAGTTCTGACATACCCAGGGAGTATGAAATAGCCACCGACACACCCAGGGAGGATTAACTAACCACCGATACACCCAAGGAGGATTAACTAAGTACTGACACACCCAGGGAGGATTAACTAGGTACTGACACACCCAGGGAGGATTAACTAGGTACTGACACACCCAGGGAGGATTAACTAACGACCGATACACCCAGGGAGGATTAACTAGGTACCAACACACCCAGGGAGGATTAACTAACCACCGATACACCCAGGGAGGAATTACTAGGTACCAACACACCCAGGGAGGATTAACTAACCACCGATATACCCAGGGAGGATTAACTAAGTACCGGCACACCCAGGGAGGATTAATTAACCACTGATACACCCAGGGAGGATTAACTAACCACCGATACACCTAGGGAGGATTAATTAACCACCGACACACCCAGGGAGAATTAAATAACCACCAACACACCCAGGGAGGATTAACTAGGTAATGACATACCCAGGGAGGGATAACTAAGTACCGACACACCCAGGGAGGTTTAAATAACCACCGACACACCCAGGGAGGATTACCTAACCACCGACACACCCAGGGAGGATTAACTAGGTACTGATATACCCAGGGAGGATTAACTAACCACCGACATACCCAGGGAGGATTAACTAGGTAATGATACTCCCAGGGAGGATTAATTAACAACCGATACACCCAGGGAGGATTAACTAAGTACCGACACACCCAGGGAGGATTAACTAACCAGCGATACACCCAGCGAGGATTAACTAAGTACTGACATAACCAGGGAGGATCAATTAACCACCGACACACCCAGGGAGGATTAACTAAGTACCGACACACCCAGGGAGGATTAACTAAGTACTGACATACCCAGGGAGGATTAAATAACCACCGACACACCCAGGGAGGATTAACTAACCACCGATACACCCAGGGAGGATTAACTAAGTACTGACACACCCAGGGAGGATTAACTAGGTACTGACACACGCAGGGAGGATTAACTAACCACCGATACACCCAGGGAGGATTAACTAGGTACCAACACACCCAGGGAGGATTAACTAACCACCGATATACCCAGGCAGGATTAATTAACCACCGACACACTCAGGGAGGATTAACTAGGTACTGACACACCCAGGGAGGATTAACTAACCACCGATACACCCAGGGAGGATTAACTAGGTACCAACACACCCAGGGAGGATTAACTAACCACCGATACACCCAGGGAGCATTAACTAGGTACCAACACACCCAGGGAGGATTAAATAACCACCGATACACCCAGGGAGAATTAAGTAGGTACCAACACACCCAGGGAGGATTAACCAACCACCGATACAACCAGGGAGGATTAATTAACCACCGACACACCCAGGGAGGATTAACTAACCACCGACACACCCAGGGAGCATTAAGTAAACACCGTTACACCCAGGGAGGATTAACTAAGTACCGACACACCCAGGGAGGATTAACTAACCACCGATACACCCAGGGAGGATTAACTAAGTAACGACACACCCAGGGAGGATTAATTAACCACTGATACACCCAGGGAGGATTAACTAACCACCGATACACCCAGGGAGGATTAACTAACCACCGACACACCCAGGGAGGAATAAATAACCACCGACACACCCAGGGAGGATTAACTAGGTACCGACATACCCAGGGAGGATTAACTAAGTACCGATATACCCAGGGAGGATTAATTAACCACCGACACACTCAGGGAGGATTAACTAGGTACTGACACACCCAGGGAGGATTAACTAACCACCGATACACCCAGGGAGGATTAACTAACCACCGATACACCCAGGGAGGATTAACTAGGTACCAACACACCCAGGGAGGATTAACTAACCACCGATACACCCAGGAAGGATTAACTAGGTACCAACACACCCAGGGAGGATTAACTAACCACCGATATACCCAGGGAGGTTTAATTAAGTACCGACACACCCAGGGAGGATTAACTAGGTACTGACACACCCAGGGAGGATTAACTAACCACCGATACACCCAGGGAGGATTAACTAACCACCGACACACCCAGGGAGGATTAACTAGGTACTGACACACCCAGGGAGGATTAATTAACCACTGATACACCCAGGGAGAATGAACTAAGTACCGACACACCCAGGGAGGATTAACTAACCAGCGATACACCCAGCGAGGATTAACTAAGTACTGACATACCCAGGGAGGATTAATTAACCACCGACACACCCAGGGAGGATTAACTAAGTACCGACACACCCAGGGAGGATTAACTAAGTTCTGACATACCCAGGGAGGATGAAATAACCACCGACACACCCAGGGAGGATTAACTAACCACCGATACACCCAGGGAGGATTAACTAAGTACTGACACACTCAGGGAGGATTAACTAGGTACTGACACACCCAGGGAGGATTAACTAACCACCGATACACCCAGGGAGGATTAACTAGGTACCAACACACCCAGGGAGGATTAACTAACCACCGATACACCCAGGGAGGAATAACTAGGTACCAACACACCCAGGGAGGATTAACTAACCACCGATATACCCAGGGAGGATTAACTAAGTACCGACACACCCAGGGAGGATTAATTAACCACTGATACACCCAGGGAGGATTAACTAACCACCGATACACCTAGGGAGGATTAATTAACCACCGACACACCCAGGGAGAATTAAATAACCACCGACACACCCAGGGAGGATTAACTAGGTAATGACATACCCAGGGAGGATTAACTAAGTACCGACACACCCAGGGAGGTTTAAATAACCACCGACACACCCAGGGAGGATTACCTAACCACCGACACACCCAGGGAGGATTAACTAGGTACTGATATACCCAGGGAGGATTAACTAACCACCGACATACCCAGGGAGGATGAACTAGGTAATGTTACTCCCAGTTAGGATTAATTAACAACCGATACACCCAGGGAGGATTAACTAAGTACCGACACACCCAGGGAGGATTAACTAACCAGCGATACACCCAGCGTGGATTAACAAAGTACTGACATACCCAGGGAGGATCAATTAACCACCGACACACCCAGGGAGGATTAACTAAGTACCGACACACCCAGGGAGGATTAACTAAGTACTGACATACCCAGGGAGGATTAAATAACCACCGACACACCCAGGGAGGATTAACTAACCACCGATACACCCAGGGAGGATTAACTAAGTACTGACACACCCAGGGAGGATTAACTAGGTACTGACACACCCAGGGAGGATTAACTAACCACCGATACACCCAGGGAGGATTAACTAGGTACCAACACACCCAGGGAGGATTAACTAACCACCGATATACCCAGGCAGGATTAATTAACCACCGACACACTCAGGGAGGATTAACTAGGTACTGACACACCCAGGGAGGATTAACTAACCACCGATACACCCAGGGAGGATTAACTAACCACCGATACACCCAGGGAGGATTAACTAGGTACCAACACACCCAGGGAGGATTAACTAACCACCGATACACCCAGGGAGCATTAACTAGGTACCAACACACCCAGGGAGGATTAAATAACCACCGATACACCCAGGGAGAATTAAGTAGGTACCAACACACCCAGGGAGGATTAACCAACCACCGATACAACCAGGGAGGATTAATTAACCACCGACACACCCAGGGAGGATTAACTAACCACCGACACACCCAGGGAGGATTAAGTAAACACCGTTACACCCAGGGAGGATTAACTAAGTACCGACACACCCAGGGAGGATTAACTAACCACCGATACACCCAGGGAGGATTAACTAAGTACCGACACACCCAGGGAGGATTAACTAACCAGCGATACACCCAGCGAGGATTAACTAAGTACTGACATACCCAGGGAGGATCAATTAACCACCGACACACCCATGGAGGATTAACTAAGTACCGACACACCCAGGGAGGATTAACTAAGTACTGACATACCCAGGGAGGATTAAATAACCACCGACACACCCAGGGAGGATTAACTAACCACCGATAAACCCAGGGAGGATTAACTAAGTACTGACACACCCAGGGAGGATTAACTAGGTACTGACACACCCAGGGAGGATTAACTAACCACCGATACACCCAGGGAGGATTAACTAGGTACCAACACACCCAGGGAGGATTAACTAACCACCGATACACCCAGGAAGGATTAACTAGGTACCAACACACCCAGGGAGGATTAACTAACCACTGATATACCCAGGGAGGATTAACTAAGTACCGACACACCCAGGGAGGATTAACTAGGTACTGACACACCCAGGGAGGATTAACTAACCACCGATACACCCAGGGAGGATTAACTAACCACCGATACACCCAGGGAGGATTAACTAGGTACCAACACACCCAATCAGGATTAACTAACCACCGATACACCCAGGGAGCATTTACTAGGTACCAACACACCCAGGGAGGATTAAATAACCACCGATACACCCAGGGAGAATTAACTAGGTACCAACACACCCAGGGAGGATTAACCAAACACTGATACACCCAGGGAGGATTAATTAACCACCGACACACCCAGGGAGTATTAACTAACCACCGACACAGCCAGGGAGGATTAATTAAACACCGTTACACCCAGGGAGGATTAACTAAGTACCGACAAATCCAGGGAGGATTAGTTAACCACCGATACACCCAGGGATGATTAACTAAGTACCGACACACCCTGGGAGGATTAATTAACCACTGATACACCCAGGGAGGATTAACTAACCACCGATACACCCAGGGAGGATTAACTAACCACCGACACACTCAGGGAGGATTAAATAACCACCGACACACCCAGGGAGGATTAACTAGGTACTGACATACCCAGGGAGGATTAACTAAGTACCGACACACCCAGGGAGGTTTAAATAACCACCGACACACCCAGGGAGGATTAATTAACCACCGACACACCCAGGGAGGATTAACTAGGTACTGATATACCCAGGGAGGATTACCTAACCACCGACACACCCAGGGAGGATTAACTAGGTACTGACACACCCAGGGAGGATTAATTAACCACTGATACACCCAGGGATGATGAACTAAGTACCGACACACCCAGGGAGGATTAACTAACCAGCGATACACCCAGCGAGGATTAACTAAGTACTGACATACCCAGGGAGGATTAATTAACCACCGACACACCCAGGGAGGATTAACTAAGTACCGACACACCCAGGGAGGATTAACGAAGTTCTGACATACCCAGGGAGTATGAAATAGCCACCGACACACCCAGGGAGGATTAACTAACCACCGATACACCCAAGGAGGATTAACTAAGTACTGACACACCCAGGGAGGATTAACTAGGTACTGACACACCCAGGGAGGATTAACTAGGTACTGACACACCCAGGGAGGATTAACTAACGACCGATACACCCAGGGAGGATTAACTAGGTACCAACACACCCAGGGAGGATTAACTAACCACCGATACACCCAGGGAGGAATTACTAGGTACCAACACACCCAGGGAGGATTAACTAACCACCGATATACCCAGGGAGGATTAACTAAGTACCGGCACACCCAGGGAGGATTAATTAACCACTGATACACCCAGGGAGGATTAACTAACCACCGATACACCTAGGGAGGATTAATTAACCACCGACACACCCAGGGAGAATTAAATAACCACCAACACACCCAGGGAGGATTAACTAGGTAATGACATACCCAGGGAGGGATAACTAAGTACCGACACACCCAGGGAGGTTTAAATAACCACCGACACACCCAGGGAGGATTACCTAACCACCGACACACCCAGGGAGGATTAACTAGGTACTGATATACCCAGGGAGGATTAACTAACCACCGACATACCCAGGGAGGATTAACTAGGTAATGATACTCCCAGGGAGGATTAATTAACAACCGATACACCCAGGGAGGATTAACTAAGTACCGACACACCCAGGGAGGATTAACTAACCAGCGATACACCCAGCGAGGATTAACTAAGTACTGACATAACCAGGGAGGATCAATTAACCACCGACACACCCAGGGAGGATTAACTAAGTACCGACACACCCAGGGAGGATTAACTAAGTACTGACATACCCAGGGAGGATTAAATAACCACCGACACACCCAGGGAGGATTAACTAACCACCGATACACCCAGGGAGGATTAACTAAGTACTGACACACCCAGGGAGGATTAACTAGGTACTGACACACGCAGGGAGGATTAACTAACCACCGATACACCCAGGGAGGATTAACTAGGTACCAACACACCCAGGGAGGATTAACTAACCACCGATATACCCAGGCAGGATTAATTAACCACCGACACACTCAGGGAGGATTAACTAGGTACTGACACACCCAGGGAGGATTAACTAACCACCGATACACCCAGGGAGGATTAACTAGGTACCAACACACCCAGGGAGGATTAACTAACCACCGATACACCCAGGGAGCATTAACTAGGTACCAACACACCCAGGGAGGATTAAATAACCACCGATACACCCAGGGAGAATTAAGTAGGTACCAACACACCCAGGGAGGATTAACCAACCACCGATACAACCAGGGAGGATTAATTAACCACCGACACACCCAGGGAGGATTAACTAACCACCGACACACCCAGGGAGCATTAAGTAAACACCGTTACACCCAGGGAGGATTAACTAAGTACCGACACACCCAGGGAGGATTAACTAACCACCGATACACCCAGGGAGGATTAACTAAGTAACGACACACCCAGGGAGGATTAATTAACCACTGATACACCCAGGGAGGATTAACTAACCACCGATACACCCAGGGAGGATTAACTAACCACCGACACACCCAGGGAGGAATAAATAACCACCGACACACCCAGGGAGGATTAACTAGGTACCGACATACCCAGGGAGGATTAACTAAGTACCGATATACCCAGGGAGGATTAATTAACCACCGACACACTCAGGGAGGATTAACTAGGTACTGACACACCCAGGGAGGATTAACTAACCACCGATACACCCAGGGAGGATTAACTAACCACCGATACACCCAGGGAGGATTAACTAGGTACCAACACACCCAGGGAGGATTAACTAACCACCGATACACCCAGGAAGGATTAACTAGGTACCAACACACCCAGGGAGGATTAACTAACCACCGATATACCCAGGGAGGTTTAATTAAGTACCGACACACCCAGGGAGGATTAACTAGGTACTGACACACCCAGGGAGGATTAACTAACCACCGATACACCCAGGGAGGATTAACTAACCACCGACACACCCAGGGAGGATTAACTAGGTACTGACACACCCAGGGAGGATTAATTAACCACTGATACACCCAGGGAGAATGAACTAAGTACCGACACACCCAGGGAGGATTAACTAACCAGCGATACACCCAGCGAGGATTAACTAAGTACTGACATACCCAGGGAGGATTAATTAACCACCGACACACCCAGGGAGGATTAACTAAGTACCGACACACCCAGGGAGGATTAACTAAGTTCTGACATACCCAGGGAGGATGAAATAACCACCGACACACCCAGGGAGGATTAACTAACCACCGATACACCCAGGGAGGATTAACTAAGTACTGACACACTCAGGGAGGATTAACTAGGTACTGACACACCCAGGGAGGATTAACTAACCACCGATACACCCAGGGAGGATTAACTAGGTACCAACACACCCAGGGAGGATTAACTAACCACCGATACACCCAGGGAGGAATAACTAGGTACCAACACACCCAGGGAGGATTAACTAACCACCGATATACCCAGGGAGGATTAACTAAGTACCGACACACCCAGGGAGGATTAATTAACCACTGATACACCCAGGGAGGATTAACTAACCACCGATACACCTAGGGAGGATTAATTAACCACCGACACACCCAGGGAGAATTAAATAACCACCGACACACCCAGGGAGGATTAACTAGGTAATGACATACCCAGGGAGGATTAACTAAGTACCGACACACCCAGGGAGGTTTAAATAACCACCGACACACCCAGGGAGGATTACCTAACCACCGACACACCCAGGGAGGATTAACTAGGTACTGATATACCCAGGGAGGATTAACTAACCACCGACATACCCAGGGAGGATGAACTAGGTAATGTTACTCCCAGTTAGGATTAATTAACAACCGATACACCCAGGGAGGATTAACTAAGTACCGACACACCCAGGGAGGATTAACTAACCAGCGATACACCCAGCGTGGATTAACAAAGTACTGACATACCCAGGGAGGATCAATTAACCACCGACACACCCAGGGAGGATTAACTAAGTACCGACACACCCAGGGAGGATTAACTAAGTACTGACATACCCAGGGAGGATTAAATAACCACCGACACACCCAGGGAGGATTAACTAACCACCGATACACCCAGGGAGGATTAACTAAGTACTGACACACCCAGGGAGGATTAACTAGGTACTGACACACCCAGGGAGGATTAACTAACCACCGATACACCCAGGGAGGATTAACTAGGTACCAACACACCCAGGGAGGATTAACTAACCACCGATATACCCAGGCAGGATTAATTAACCACCGACACACTCAGGGAGGATTAACTAGGTACTGACACACCCAGGGAGGATTAACTAACCACCGATACACCCAGGGAGGATTAACTAACCACCGATACACCCAGGGAGGATTAACTAGGTACCAACACACCCAGGGAGGATTAACTAACCACCGATACACCCAGGGAGCATTAACTAGGTACCAACACACCCAGGGAGGATTAAATAACCACCGATACACCCAGGGAGAATTAAGTAGGTACCAACACACCCAGGGAGGATTAACCAACCACCGATACAACCAGGGAGGATTAATTAACCACCGACACACCCAGGGAGGATTAACTAACCACCGACACACCCAGGGAGGATTAAGTAAACACCGTTACACCCAGGGAGGATTAACTAAGTACCGACACACCCAGGGAGGATTAACTAACCACCGATACACCCAGGGAGGATTAACTAAGTAACGACACACCCAGGGAGGATTAATTAACCACTGATACACCCAGGGAGGATTAACTAACCACCGATACACCCAGGGAGGATTAACTAACCACCGACACACCCAGGGAGGAATAAATAACCACCGACACACCCAGGGAGGATTAACTAGGTACCGACATACCCAGGGAGGATTAACTAAGTACCGATATACCCAGGGAGGATTAATTAACCACCGACACACTCAGGGAGGATTAACTAGGTACTGACACACCCTGGGAGGATTAACTAACCACCGATACACCCAGGGAGGATTAACTAACCACCGATACACCCAGGGAGGATTAACTAGGTACCAACACACCCAGGGAGGATTAACTAACCACCGATACACCCAGGAAGGATTAACTGGGTACCAACACACCCAGGGAGGATTAACTAACCACCGATATACCCAGGGAGGATTAATTAAGTACCGACACACCCAGGGAGGATTAACTAGGTACTGACACACCCAGGGAGGATTAACTGACCACCGATACACCCAGGGAGGATTAACTAACCACCGATACACACAGGGAGAATTAACTAGGTACCAACACACCCAAGGAGGATTAACTAACCACCGATACACCCAGGGAGCAATTACTAGGTACCAACACACCCAGGGAGGATTAAATAACCACCGATACACCCAGGGAGAATTAACTAGGTACCAACACACCCAGGGAGGATTAACCAAACACCGATACACCCAGGGAGGATTAATTAACCACCGACACACCCAGGGAGTATTAACTAACCACCGACACAGCCAGGGAGGATTAATTAAACACCGTTACACCCAGGGAGGATTAACTAAGTACCGACACATCCAGGGAGGATTAGTTAACCACCGATACACCCAGGGAGGATTAACTAAGTACCGACACACCCTGGGAGGATTAATTAACCACTGATACACCCAGGGAGGATTAACTAACCACCGATACACCCAGGGATCATTAACTAACCACCGACACACCCAGGGAGGATTAAATAACCACCGACACACCCAGGGTGGATTAACTAGGTACTGACATACCCAGGGAGGATTAACTAAGTACCGACACACCCAGGGAGGTTTAAATAACCACCGACACACCCAGGGAGCATTAACTAACCACCGACACACCCAGGGAGGATTAACTAGGTACTGATATACCCAGGGAGGATTACCTAACCACCGACACACCCAGGGAGGATTAACTAGGTACTGACACACCCAGGGAGGATTAATTAACCACCGATACACCCAGGGAGGATTAACTAAGTACCGACACACCCAGGGAGGATTAACTAACCAGCGATACACCCAGCGAGGATTAATTAAGTACTGACATACCCAGGGAGGATTAATTAACCACCGACACACCCAGGGAGGATTAACTAAGTACCGACACACCCAGGGAGGATTAACTAAGTCCTGACATACCCAGGGAGGATGAAATAACCACCGACACACCCAGGGAGGATTAACTAACCACCGATACACCCAGGGAGGATTAACTAAGTACTGACACACCCAGGGAGGATTAACTAGGTACTGACACACCCAGGGAGGTTTAACTAACCACCGATACACCCAGGGAGGATTAACTAGGTACCAACACACCCAGGGAGGATTAACTAACCACCGATACACCCAGGGAGGATTAACTAGGTACCAACACACCCAGGGAGGATTAACTAACCACCGATATACCCAGGGAGGTTTAACTAAGTACCGACACACCCAGGGAGGATTAACTAGGTACTGACACACCCAGGGAGGATTAACTAACCACCGATACACCCAGGGAGGATTAACTAACTACTGACACACCCTGGGGGAGGATTAACTAACTACTGACACACTCCGGGGGGATTAACTAACTACCGACACACTCCAGGGGGCATTAACTACCTACCGACACACTCCGGGGCGGGGCGGGGGTATTAACTAACTACCGACACTCTCTGGGGGATTACCTAATGACCGACACACTCCGGAGGAGGGAAGGATTAATTAACGACTGACACACCCTGGGGGAGGATTAACTAACTACAGACGCACTCCAGGGGGATTAACTAACTACCGACACACACCAGGGAGGATTAACTAACTACTGACACACCCTGGGGGAGGATTAACTAACTACTGACACACTCCGGGGGGATTAACTAACTACCGACACACTCCAGGGGGCATTAACTACCTACCGACACACTCCGGGGCGGGGGGGGCGAGCGGTATTAACTAACTACCGACACTCTCTGGGGGATTACCTAATGACCGACACACTCCGGAGGGGGGGAGGATTAATTAACGACTGACACACTACGGGGGGCGATTAACCAACTACTGACACACGTCAGGGGAGGATTAACTAACTACTGACACACTCCGGGGGGGGGGGGATTAACTAACTACCGACACACTCTGGGGGGATTAACTAACGACTGACACACTCCGGGGGGTATTAACCAACTACCAACACACGCCGGGGAAGGATTAACTAACTACCGACACACCCGGGGGGAGGATTAACTAAGTACAGACCCACTCCAGGGGGGATTAACTAACTACCGACACACTCCGGTGGGGGGGAGGATTAACTAACTACCGACACACCCTGGGGGAGGATTAACTAACTACAGACGCACTCCAGGGGCGATTAACTAACTACCGACACACTCCGGGGTGGGGGGATTAACTAACTACCGACACACTCCAGGGTGGGGGGAGATTAACTAACTACCAAAACACTCTGGGGTCGGGGGGGGGGGGTGTAAATGAACTAACTACTGACACACTCCGGGTGGGGGGGGTGAAATTAACTAACTACCGACACACTGCGGGGGGAAGATTAACTAACTACAGACACACTCTGGGAGTGGATTAACTAACTACCGACACACTCCGGGGGGGTGGATTAACTAACTACTGACACACCCTGGAGGGGGGATGGTTGAAATTAACTAACTATCGACACACTACAGGGGGGAAGATTAACTAACTACGGACACACTCTGGGGGGAGGATTAACTAACTACCGACACACCCGGAGGGTGGGGGATTAACTAACTACCACCCGGGGGGGGGGGGGGGAGGGAATTAACTAACTACCAACATACCTTGGTGGGGGGGAAATAACTAACTACCGACAAACCCGATGGGGGGGAAATTAACTGACTATGGACACACTCCAGGAAGGGGGTGGATGGGGGTGGGAATTAACTAACTATCAACACACTCCGTGGGGAGGATTAACTAGCTACCAACACACCCTGGGGGAATTAAGTAACTACCAACACACCTGGAGAGGGTTAACTCACTACTAACACACCCAGGGAGGATTAACTAACTAAAGACACACCCGGGGGCGATTAACTAACTGCCGACACACCCGGGGGGATTAACTAACTACCAACACATCTGTGGGGGGATTAGCTAAATACCGAAACAGCCAGGGAGGATTAACTAACTACCAACACACCCAGAGGGGATTAACTCATCACCAACACACTCAGGGAGCATTAACTAACTACAGACATACACGGGGGCGATTAACTAACTATCAACACACCCTGGGGTGATTAATTAACTACCGACACACCTTGGGGGGGGGGGCAATTAACTAACCACCGATACACCCAGGGAGGATTAACTAGGTACCAACACACCCAGGGAGGATTAACTAATCACCGATACACCCAGGGAGGATTAACTAGGTACCAACACACC
The DNA here is from genome assembly GCF_017639515.1 of Carcharodon carcharias. NCBI lineage: Eukaryota > Metazoa > Chordata > Chondrichthyes > Lamniformes > Lamnidae > Carcharodon > Carcharodon carcharias. The sequence goes on from NW_024470882.1 coordinate 62,109, forward strand.
CAGGGAGGATTAACTAACCACCGATATACCCAGGGAGAATTAACTAGGTACCAACACACCCAGGGAGGATTAACCAACCAACGATACAACCAGTGAGGATTAATTAAACACCGTTACACCCAGGGAGGATTAACTAACCACCGACACACCCAGGGAGGATTAACTAACCACCGACACACCCAGGGAGGATTAATTAAACACCGACACACCCAGGGAGGATTAATTAACCACCAATACACCCAGGGAGGATTAACTAAGTACCGACACACCCAGGGAGGATTAATTAACCACTGATACACCCAGGGAGGATTAACTAACCACCGATACACCCAGGGAGATTAACTAACCACCGACACACCCAGGGAGGATTAAATAACCACCGACACACCCAGGGAGGATTAACTAGGTACTGACATACCCAGGGAGGATTAACTAAGTACCGACAAACCCAGGGAGGTTTAAATAACCACCGACACACCCAGGGAGGATTAACTAACCACCGACACACCCAGGGAGGATTAACTAGGTACTGACATACCCAGGGAGGATTAACTAACCACCGACACACCCAGGGAGGATTAACTAGGTACTGACACACCCAGGGAGGATTAATTAACCACCGATACACCCAGGGAGGATTAACTAAGTACCGACACACCCAGGGAGGATTAACTAACCAGCGATACCCCCAGCGAGGATTAACTAAGTACTGACATACCCAGGGAGGATCAATTAACCACCGACACACCCAGGGAGGATTAACTAAGAACCGACACACCCAGGGAGGATTAACTAAGTACTGACATACCCAGGGAGGATTAAATAACCACCGACACACCCAGGGAGGATTAACTAAGTACTGACACACCCAGGGAGGATTAACTAGGTACTGACACACCCAGGGAGGATTAACTAACCACCGATACACCCAGGGAGGATTAACTAGGTACCAACACACCCAGGGAGGATTAACTAACCACCGATACAGCCAAGAAGGATTAACTAGGTACCAACACACCCAGAGAGGATTAACTAACCACCGATATACCCAGGGAGGATTAACTAAGTACCGACACACCCAGGGAGGATTAACTAGGTACTGAAACACCCAGGGAGGATTAACTAACCACCGATACACCCAGGGAGGATTAACTAACCACTGATACACCCAGGGAGCATTAACTAGGTACCAACACACCCAGGGAGGATTAAATAAACACCGATACACCCAGGGAGAATTAACTAAGTACCAACACACCCAGGGAGGATTAACCAACCACCGATACACCCAGGGAGGATTAATTAACCACGGACACACCCAGGGAGGATTACCTAACCACCGACACACCCAGGGAGGATTAACTAGGTACTGACACACCCAGGGAGGATTAATTAACCACCGATACACCCAGGGAGGATTAACTAAGTACCGACACACCCAGGGAGGATTAACTAACCAGCGATACACCCAGCGAGGATTAATTAAGTACTGACATACCCAGGGAGGATTAATTAACCACCGACACACCCAGGGAGGATTAACTAAGTACCGACACACCCAGGGAGGATTAACTAAGTCCTGACATACCCAGGGAGGATGAAATAACCACCGACACACCCAGGGAGGATTAACTAACCACCGATACACCCAGGGAGGATTAACTAAGTACTGACACACCCAGGGAGGATTAACTAGGTACTGACACACCCAGGGAGGTTTAACTAACCACCGATACACCCAGGGAGGATTAACTAGGTACCAACACACCCAGGGAGGATTAACTAACCACCGATACACCCAGGGAGGATTAACTAGGTACCAACACACCCAGGGAGGATTAACTAACCACCGATATACCCAGGGAGGTTTAACTAAGTACCGACACACCCAGGGAGGATTAACTAGGTACTGACACACCCAGGGAGGATTAACTAACCACCGATACACCCAGGGAGGATTAACTAACTACTGACACACCCTGGGGGAGGATTAACTAACTACTGACACACTCCGGGGGGATTAACTAACTACCGACACACTCCAGGGGGCATTAACTACCTACCGACACACTCCGGGGCGGGGCGGGGGTATTAACTAACTACCGACACTCTCTGGGGGATTACCTAATGACCGACACACTCCGGAGGAGGGAAGGATTAATTAACGACTGACACACCCTGGGGGAGGATTAACTAACTACAGACGCACTCCAGGGGGATTAACTAACTATCGACACACACCAGGGAGGATTAACTAACTACTGACACACCCTGGGGGAGGATTAACTAACTACTGACACACTCCGGGGGGATTAACTAACTACCGACACACTCCAGGGGGCATTAACTACCTACCGACACACTCCGGGGCGGGGGGGGCGAGCGGTATTAACTAACTACCGACACTCTCTGGGGGATTACCTAATGACCGACACACTCCGGAGGGGGGGAGGATTAATTAACGACTGACACACTACGGGGGGCGATTAACCAACTACTGACACACGTCAGGGGAGGATTAACTAACTACTGACACACTCCGGGGGGGGGGGGATTAACTAACTACTGACACACTCCGGGGGGGGGGATTAACTACCTACCGACACACTCTGGGGGGATTAACTAACGACTGACACACTCCGGGGGGTATTAACCAACTACCAACACACGCCGGGGAAGGATTAACTAACTACCGACACACCCGGGGGGAGGATTAACTAAGTACAGACCCACTCCAGGGGGGATTAACTAACTACCGACACACTCCGGTGGGGGGGAGGATTAACTAACTACCGACACACCCTGGGGGAGGATTAACTAACTACAGACGCACTCCAGGGGCGATTAACTAACTACCGACACACTCCGGGGTGGGGGGATTAACTAACTACCGACACACTCCAGGGTGGGGGGAGATTAACTAACTACCAAAACACTCTGGGGTCGGGGGGGGGGGGTGTAAATGAACTAACTACTGACACACTCCGGGTGGGGGGGGGGAAATTAACTAACTACCGACACACTGCGGGGGGAAGATTAACTAACTACAGACACACTCTGGGAGTGGATTAACTAACTACCGACACACTCCGGGGGGGTGGATTAACTAACTACTGACACACCCTGGAGGGGGGATGGTTGAAATTAACTAACTATCGACACACTACAGGGGGGAAGATTAACTAACTACGGACACACTCTGGGGGGAGGATTAACTAACTACCGACACACCCGGAGGGTGGGGGATTAACTAACTACCACCCGGGGTGGGGGGGGGGGAGGGAATTAACTAACTACCAACATACCTTGGTGGGGGGGAAATAACTAACTACCGACAAACCCGATGGGGGGGAAATTAACTGACTATGGACACACTCCAGGAAGGGGGTGGATGGGGGTGGGAATTAACTAACTATCAACACACTCCGTGGGGAGGATTAACTAGCTACCAACACACCCTGGGGGAATTAAGTAACTACCAACACACCTGGAGAGGGTTAACTCACTACTAACACACCCAGGGAGGATTAACTAACTAAAGACACACCCGGGGGCGATTAACTAACTGCCGACACACCCGGGGGGATTAACTAACTACCAACACATCTGTGGGGGGATTAGCTAAATACCGAAACAGCCAGGGAGGATTAACTAACTACCAACACACCCAGAGGGGATTAACTCATCACCAACACACTCAGGGAGCATTAACTAACTACAGACATACACGGGGGCGATTAACTAACTATCAACACACCCTGGGGTGATTAATTAACTACCGACACACCTTGGGGGGGGGGGGCAATTAACTAACCACCGATACACCCAGGGAGGATTAACTAGGTACCAACACACCCAGGGAGGATTAACTAATCACCGATACACCCAGGGAGGATTAACTAGGTACCAACACACCCAGGGAGGATTAACTAACCACCGATATACCCAGGGAGAAGTAACTAGGTACCAACACACCCAGGGAGGATTAACCAACCAACGATACAACCAGTGAGGATTAATTAAACACCGTTACACCCAGGGAGGATTAACTAACCACCGACACACCCAGGGAGGATTAACTAACCACCGACACACCCAGGGAGGATTAATTAAACACCGACACACCCAGGGAGGATTAATTAACCACCAATACACCCAGGGAGGATTAACTAAGTACCGACACACCCAGGGAGGATTAATTAACCACTGATACACCCAGGGAGGATTAACTAACCACCGACACACCCAGGGAGGATTAAATAACCACCGACACACCCAGGGAGGATTAACTAGGTACTGACATACCCAGGGAGGATTAACTAAGTACCGACAAACCCAGGGAGGTTTAAATAACCACCGACACACCCAGGGAGGATTAACTAACCACCGACACACCCAGGGAGGATTAACTAGGTACTGACATACCCAGGGAGGATTAACTAACCACCGACACACCCAGGGAGGATTAACTAGGTACTGACACACCCAGGGAGGATTAATTAACCACCGATACACCCAGGGAGGATTAACTAAGTACCGACACACCCAGGGAGGATTAACTAACCAGCGATACCCCCAGCGAGGATTAACTAAGTACTGACATACCCAGGGAGGATCAATTAACCACCGACACACCCAGGGAGGATTAACTAAGAACCGACACACCCAGGGAGGATTAACTAAGTACTGACATACCCAGGGAGGATTAAATAACCACCGACACACCCAGGGAGGATTAACTAAGTACTGACACACCCAGGGAGGATTAACTAGGTACTGACACACCCAGGGAGGATTAACTAACCACCGATACACCCAGGGAGGATTAACTAGGTACCAACACACCCAGGGAGGATTAACTAACCACCGATACAGCCAAGAAGGATTAACTAGGTACCAACACACCCAGAGAGCATTAACTAACCACCGATATACCCAGGGAGGATTAACTAAGTACCGACACACCCAGGGAGGATTAACTAGGTACTGAAACACCCAGGGAGGATTAACTAACCACCGATACACCCAGGGAGGATTAACTAACCACTGATACACCCAGGGAGCATTAACTAGGTACCAACACACCCAGGGAGGATTAAATAAACACCGATACACCCAGGGAGAATTAACTAAGTACCAACACACCCAGGGAGGATTAACCAACCACCGATACACCCAGGGAGGATTAATTAACCACGGACACACACAGGGAGGATTAACTAACCACCGACACACCCAGGGAGGATTAATTAAACACCGTTACACCCAGGGAAGATAAACTAAGTACCTACACACCCAGGGAGGATTAGTTAACCACCGATACACCCAGGGAGGATTAACTAAGTACCGACACACCCAGGGAGGATTAATTAACCACTGATACATCCATGGAGGATTAACTAACCACCGATACACCCAGGGAGGATTAACTAACCACCGACACACCCAGGGAGGATTAAATAACCACCGACACACCAAGGGAGGATTAACTAGGTAATGACATACCCAGGGAGGATTAACTAAGGACCGACACACCCAGGGAGGTTTAAATAACGACCGACACACCCAGGGAGGAGTAACTAACCACCGACACACCCAGGGAGGAATAACTAGGTACTCAAATACCCAGGGAGGATTAACTAACCACCGACATACCCAGGGAGGATTAACTAGGTAATGATACTCCCAGGGAGGATTAATTAACAACCGATACACCCAGGGAGGATTAACTAAGTACCGACACACCCAGGGAGGATTTACTAACCAGCGATACACCCAGCGAGGATTAACTAAGTACTGACATACCCAGGGAGGATCAATTAACCACCGACACACCCAGGGAGGATTAACTAAGTACCGACACACCCAGGGAGGATTAACTAAGTACTGACATACCCAGGGAGGATTAAATAACCACCGACACACCCAGGGAGGATTAACTAACCAACGATACACCCAGGGAATATTAACTATTTACTGACACACCCAGGGAGGATTAACAAGGTACTGACACACGCAGGGAGGATTAAATAACCACCGATATACCCAGGGAGAATTAACTAGGTACCAACAAACCCAGGGAGGATTAAACAACCACTGATACACCCAGGGAGGATTAATTAACCACCGACACACCCAGGGAGGATTAACTAACCACCGACACACCCAGGGAGGATTAATTAAACACCGTTACACCCAGGGAGGATTAACTAAGTACCGACACACCCAGGGAGCATTATTTAACCACCGATACACCCAGGGAGGATTAACTAATTACCGACACACCCAGGGAGGATTAATTAACCACTCATACACCCAGGGAGGATTAACTAACCACCGATACACCCAGGGAGGATTAACTAACCACCGACACACCCAGGGAGGATCAAATAACCACCGACACACCCAGGGAGGATTAACTAGGTACTGACATACCCAGGGAGTATTAACTAAGTACCGACACACCCAGGGAGGTTTAAATAACCACCGACACACCCAGAGAGTATTAACTAACCACCGACACACCCAGGGAGGATTAACTAGGTACTGACATACCCAGGGAGGATTAACTAACCACCGACACACCCAGGGAGGATTAACTAGGTACCAACACACCCAGGGAGGATTAACTAATCACCGATACACCCAGGGAGGATTAACTAGGTACCAACACACCCAGGGAGGATTAACTAACCACCGATATACCCAGGGAGAATTAACTAGGTACCAACACACCCAGGGAGGATTAACCAACCAACGATACAACCAGTGAGGATTAATTAACCACCGACCCACCCAGGGAGGATTAACTAACCACCGACACACCCAGGGAGGATTAATTAAACACCGTTACACCCAGGGAGGATTAACTAACCACCGACACACCCAGGGAGGATTAACTAACCACCGACACACCCAGGGAGGATTAATTAAACACCGACACACCCAGGGAGGATTAATTAACCACCAATACACCCAGGGAGGATTAACTAAGTACCGACACACCCAGGGAGGATTAATTAACCACTGATACACCCAGGGAGGATTAACTAACCACCGATACACCCAGGGAGATTAACTAACCACCGACACACCCAGGGAGGATTAAATAACCACCGACACACCCAGGGAGGATTAACTAGGTACTGACATACCCAGGGAGGATTAACTAAGTACCGACAAACCCAGGGAGGTTTAAATAACCACCGACACACCCAGGGAGGATTAACTAACCACCGACACACCCAGGGAGGATTAACTAGGTACTGACATACCCAGGGAGGATTAACTAACCACCGACACACCCAGGGAGGATTAACTAGGTACTGACACACCCAGGGAGGATTAATTAACCACCGATACACCCAGGGAGGATTAACTAAGTACCGACACACCCAGGGAGGATTAACTAACCAGCGATACCCCCAGCGAGGATTAACTAAGTACTGACATACCCAGGGAGGATCAATTAACCACCGACACACCCAGGGAGGATTAACTAAGAACCGACACACCCAGGGAGGATTAACTAAGTACTGACATACCCAGGGAGGATTAAATAACCACCGACACACCCAGGGAGGATTAACTAAGTACTGACACACCCAGGGAGGATTAACTAGGTACTGACACACCCAGGGAGGATTAACTAACCACCGATACACCCAGGGAGGATTAACTAGGTACCAACACACCCAGGGAGGATTAACTAACCACCGATACAGCCAAGAAGGATTAACTAGGTACCAACACACCCAGAGAGCATTAACTAACCACCGATATACCCAGGGAGGATTAACTAAGTACCGACACACCCAGGGAGGATTAACTAGGTACTGAAACACCCAGGGAGGATTAACTAACCACCGATACACCCAGGGAGGATTAACTAACCACTGATACACCCAGGGAGCATTAACTAGGTACCAACACACCCAGGGAGGATTAAATAAACACCGATACACCCAGGGAGAATTAACTAAGTACCAACACACCCAGGGAGGATTAACCAACCACCGATACACCCAGGGAGGATTAATTAACCACGGACACACACAGGGAGGATTAACTAACCACCGACACACCCAGGGAGGATTAATTAAACACCGTTACACCCAGGGAAGATAAACTAAGTACCTACACACCCAGGGAGGATTAGTTAACCACCGATACACCCAGGGAGGATTAACTAAGTACCGACACACCCAGGGAGGATTAATTAACCACTGATACATCCATGGAGGATTAACTAACCACCGATACACCCAGGGAGGATTAACTAACCACCGACACACCCAGGGAGGATTAAATAACCACCGACACACCAAGGGAGGATTAACTAGGTAATGACATACCCAGGGAGGATTAACTAAGGACCGACACACCCAGGGAGGTTTAAATAACGACCGACACACCCAGGGAGGAGTAACTAACCACCGACACACCCAGGGAGGAATAACTAGGTACTCAAATACCCAGGGAGGATTAACTAACCACCGACATACCCAGGGAGGATTAACTAGGTAATGATACTCCCAGGGAGGATTAATTAACAACCGATACACCCAGGGAGGATTAACTAAGTACCGACACACCCAGGGAGGATTTACTAACCAGCGATACACCCAGCGAGGATTAACTAAGTACTGACATACCCAGGGAGGATCAATTAACCACCGACACACCCAGGGAGGATTAACTAAGTACCGACACACCCAGGGAGGATTAACTAAGTACTGACATACCCAGGGAGGATTAAATAACCACCGACACACCCAGGGAGGATTAACTAACCAACGATACACCCAGGGAATATTAACTATTTACTGACACACCCAGGGAGGATTAACAAGGTACTGACACACGCAGGGAGGATTAAATAACCACCGATATACCCAGGGAGAATTAACTAGGTACCAACAAACCCAGGGAGGATTAAACAACCACTGATACACCCAGGGAGGATTAATTAACCACCGACACACCCAGGGAGGATTAACTAACCACCGACACACCCAGGGAGGATTAATTAAACACCGTTACACCCAGGGAGGATTAACTAAGTACCGACACACCCAGGGAGCATTATTTAACCACCGATACACCCAGGGAGGATTAACTAATTACCGACACACCCAGGGAGGATTAATTAACCACTCATACACCCAGGGAGGATTAACTAACCACCGATACACCCAGGGAGGATTAACTAACCACCGACACACCCAGGGAGGATCAAATAACCACCGACACACCCAGGGAGGATTAACTAGGTACTGACATACCCAGGGAGTATTAACTAAGTACCGACACACCCAGGGAGGTTTAAATAACCACCGACACACCCAGAGAGTATTAACTAACCACCGACACACCCAGGGAGGATTAACTAGGTACTGACATACCCAGGGAGGATTAACTAACCACCGACACACCCAGGGAGGATTAACTAGGTACCAACACACCCAGGGAGGATTAACTAATCACCGATACACCCAGGGAGGATTAACTAGGTACCAACACACCCAGGGAGGATTAACTAACCACCGATATACCCAGGGAGAATTAACTAGGTACCAACACACCCAGGGAGGATTAACCAACCAACGATACAACCAGTGAGGATTAATTAACCACCGACCCACCCAGGGAGGATTAAATAACCACCGACACACCCAGGGAGGATTAATTAAACACCGTTACACCCAGGGAGGATTAACTAACCACCGACACACCCAGGGAGGATTAACTAACCACCGACACACCCAGGGAGGATTAATTAAACACCGACACACCCAGGGAGGATTAATTAACCACCAATACACCCAGGGAGGATTAACTAAGTACCGACACACCCAGGGAGGATTAATTAACCACTGATACACCCAGGGAGGATTAACTAACCACCGATACACCCAGGGAGATTAACTAACCACCGACACACCCAGGGAGGATTAAATAACCACCGACACACCCAGGGAGGATTAACTAGGTACTGACATACCCAGGGAGGATTAACTAAGTACCGACAAACCCAGGGAGGTTTAAATAACCACCGACACACCCAGGGAGGATTAACTAACCACCGACACACCCAGGGAGGATTAACTAGGTACTGACATACCCAGGGAGGATTAACTAACCACCGACACACCCAGGGAGAATTAACTAGGTACTGACACACCCAGGGAGGATTAATTAACCACCGATACACCCAGGGAGGATTAACTAAGTACCGACACACCCAGGGAGGATTAACTAACCAGCGATACCCCCAGCGAGGATTAACTAAGTACTGACATACCCAGGGAGGATCAATTAACCACCGACACACCCAGGGAGGATTAACTAAGAACCGACACACCCAGGGAGGATTAACTAAGTACTGACATACCCAGGGAGGATTAAATAACCACCGACACACCCAGGGAGGATTAACTAAGTACTGACACACCCAGGGAGGATTAACTAGGTACTGACACACCCAGGGAGGATTAACTAACCACCGATACACCCAGGGAGGATTAACTAGGTACCAACACACCCAGGGAGGATTAACTAACCACCGATACAGCCAAGAAGGATTAACTAGGTACCAACACACCCAGAGAGCATTAACTAACCACCGATATACCCAGGGAGGATTAACTAAGTACCGACACACCCAGGGAGGATTAACTAGGTACTGAAACACCCAGGGAGGATTAACTAACCACCGATACACCCAGGGAGGATTAACTAACCACTGATACACCCAGGGAGCATTAACTAGGTACCAACACACCCAGGGAGGATTAAATAAACACCGATACACCCAGGGAGAATTAACTAAGTACCAACACACCCAGGGAGGATTAACCAACCACCGATACACCCAGGGAGGATTAATTAACCACGGACACACACAGGGAGGATTAACTAACCACCGACACACCCAGGGAGGATTAATTAAACACCGTTACACCCAGGGAAGATAAACTAAGTACCTACACACCCAGGGAGGATTAGTTAACCACCGATACACCCAGGGAGGATTAACTAAGTACCGACACACCCAGGGAGGATTAATTAACCACTGATACATCCATGGAGGATTAACTAACCACCGATACACCCAGGGAGGATTAACTAACCACCGACACACCCAGGGAGGATTAAATAACCACCGACACACCAAGGGAGGATTAACTAGGTAATGACATACCCAGGGAGGATTAACTAAGGACCGACACACCCAGGGAGGTTTAAATAACGACCGACACACCCAGGGAGGAGTAACTAACCACCGACACACCCAGGGAGGAATAACTAGGTACTCAAATACCCAGGGAGGATTAACTAACAACCGACATACCCAGGGAGGATTAACTAGGTAATGATACTCCCAGGGAGGATTAATTAACAACCGATACACCCAGGGAGGATTAACTAAGTACCGACACACCCAGGGAGGATTTACTAACCAGCGATACACCCAGCGAGGATTAACTAAGTACTGACATACCCAGGGAGGATCAATTAACCACCGACACACCCAGGGAGGATTAACTAAGTACCGACACACCCAGGGAGGATTAACTAAGTACTGACATACCCAGGGAGGATTAAATAACCACCGACACACCCAGGGAGGATTAACTAACCAACGATACACCCAGGGAATATTAACTATTTACTGACACACCCAGGGAGGATTAACAAGGTACTGACACACGCAGGGAGGATTAAATAACCACCGATACATCCAGGGAGAATTAACTAGGTACCAACACACCCAGGGAGGATTAACCAACCACCGATACAACCAGGGAGGATTAACTAACCACCGACACACCCAGGGAGGATCAAATAACCACCGACACACCCAGGGATGAATAACTAGGTACTGACATACCCAGGGAGGATTAACTAAGTACCGACACACCCAGGGAGGTTTAAATAACCAGCGACACACCCAGAGAGGATTAACTAACCACCGACACACCCAGGGAGGATTAACTAGGTACTGACATACCCAGGGAGGATTAACTAACCACCGACACACCCAGGGAGGATTAAATAACCACCGACACACCCAGGGAGGATTAACTAGGTACTGACACACCCAGGGAGGATTAACTAACCACCGATACACCCAGGGAGGATTAACTAACCACCGATACACCCAGGGAGGATTAACTAGGTACCAACACACCCAGGGAGCTTTAACTAACCACCGATACACCCAGGGAGCATTAACTAGGTACCAATACACCCAGGGAGGATTAAATAACCACCGATACACCCAGGGAGAATTAACTAGGTACCAACACACCCAGGGAGGATTAACCAACCACCGATACAACCAGGGAAGATTAATTAACCACCGACACACCCAGGGAGGATTAATTAAACACCGTTACACCCAGGGAGGATTAACTAAGTACCGACACACCCAGGGAGGATTAATTATCCACCGATACACCCAGGGAGGATTAACTATGTACCGACACACCCAGGGAGGATCAATTAACCACTGATACAACGAGGGAGGATTAACTAACCACCGATACACCCAGGGTGGATTAACTAACCACCGACACACCCAGGGAGGATTAAATAACCACAGACACACCCAGGGAGGATTAACTAGGTACTGACATACCCAGGGAGGATTAACTAAGTACCGACACACCCAGGGAGGTTTAAATAACCACCGACAAACCCAGGGAGGATTAACTAACCACCGACACACCCAGGGAGGATTAACTAGGTACTGACATACCCAGGGAGGATTAACTAACCACCGACACACCCAGGGAGGATTAACTAGGTAATGACACACCCAGGGAGGATTAATTAACCACCGATACACCCAGGGAGGATTAACTAAGTACCGACACACCCAGGGAGGATTAACTAACCAGCGATACACCCAGCGAGGATTAACTAAGTACTGACATACCCAGGGAGGATCAATTAACCACCGACACACCCAGGCAGGATTAATTAAGTACCGACACACCCAGGGAGGATTAACCAAGTACTGACACACCCAGGGAGGATTAACAAGGTACTGACACACCCAGGGAGTATTAACTAACCACCGATGCACCCAGGGAGTATTAACTAAGTACTGACACACGCAGGGAGGATTAACTAGGTACTGACACACCCAGGGAGGATTAACTAACCACTGATACACCCAGGGAGGATTAACTAAGTATTGACACACCCAGGGAGGATTAACTAACCACCGATACACCCAGGGAGGATTAACTAACCACCGACACACCCAGGGATAATTAACTAAGTACTGATACACCCAGGGAGGATTAACTAACCTCCGATACACCCAGGGAGGATTTACTAACCACCAACACACCCAGGGAGGATTAATTAAACACCGTTACACCCAGGGAGGATTAACTAAGTACCGACTCACCCAGGGAGGATTAATTAACCACCGATACACCCAGGGAGGAGTAACTAAGTACCGACACACCCAGGGAGGATTAATTAACCACTGATACACCCAGGGAGGATTAACTAACCACCGATACACCCAGGGAGGATTAACTAACCACCGACACACCCAGGGAGGATTAATTAAACACCGTTACACCCAGGGAGAATTAACTAAGTACCGACACACCCAGGGAGGATTAATTCACCACCGATACACCCAGGGAGGATTCATTAAACACCGATACACCCAGGGAGGATTAACTAGGTACCAACACACCCAGGGAGGATTAACTAACCACCGATACACCCAGGGAGCATTAACTAGGTACCAACACACCCAGGGAGAATTAAATAACCACCGATACACCCAGGGAGAATTAACTAGGTACCAACACACCCAGGGAGGATTAACCAACCACCGATACACCCAGGGAGGATTAATTAACCACCGACACCCCCAGGGAGGATTAACTAACCACCGACACACCCAGGGAGGATTAATTAAACACCGTTACACCCAGGGAGGATTAACTAAGTACCGACACACCCAGGGAGGCTTAGTTAACCACCGATACACACAGGGAGGATTAACTAAGTACCGACACACCCAGGGAGGATTATTTAACCACTGATACACCCAGGGAGGATTAACTAACCACCGATATACCCAGGGAGGATTAACTAACCACCGACACACCCAGGGAGGATTAAATAACCACCGACACACCCAGGGAGGAATAACTAGGTACTGACATACCCAGGGAGGATTAACTAAGTACGGACACACCCAGGGAGGTTTAAATAACCACCGACAAACCCAGGGAGGATTAACTAACCACCGACACACCCAGGGAGGATTAACTAGGTACTGACATACCCAGGGAGGATTAACTAACCACCGACACACCCAGGGAGGATTAACTAGGTAATGACACACCCAGGGAGGATTAATTAACCACCGATACACCCAGGGAGGATTAACTAAATACCGACACACCCAGGGAGGATTAACTAACCAGCGATACACCAGCGAGGATTAACTAAGTACTGACATACCCAGGGAGGATCGATTAAACACCGACACACCCAGGGAGGATTAATTAAGTACCGACACACCCAGGGAGGATTAACGAAGTACTGACACACCCAGGGAGGATTAACAAGGTACTGACACACCCAGGGAGTATTAACTAACCACCGATACACCCAGGGAGGATTAACTAGGTACCAACACACCCAGGGAGGATTAACTAACCACCGATACACCCAGGGAGGATTAACTAGGTACCAACACACCCAGGGAGGATTAACTAACCACCGATATACCCAGGGAGGATTAATTAACCACCGACACACCCAGGGAGGATTAACTAGGTACGAGCACATCCAGGGAGGATTAACTAACCACCGATACAACCAGGGAGGATTAACTAACCACCGATACACCCAGGGAGGATTAACTAGGTACCAACACACCCAGGGAGGATTAACTAACCACCGATACACCCAGGGAGGATTAACTAGGTACCAACACACTCAGGGAGGATTAACTAACCACCGATATACCCAGGGAGGATTAACTAAGTACCGGCACACCCAGGGAGGATTAACTAGGTACTGACACACCCAGGGAGGATTAACTAACCACCGATACACCCAGGGAGGATTAACGAACCACCGATACACCCACGGAGGATTAACTAGGTTCCAACACACCCAGGGAGGATTAACTAACCACCGATACACCCAGGGAGCATTAACTAGGTACCAACACACCCAGGGAGGTTAAATAACCACCGATACACCCAGGGAGAATTAACTAGGTACCAACACACCCAGGGAGGATTAACCAACCACCGATACACCCAGGGAGGATTAATTAACCACCGACACACCCAGGGAGGATTAACTAACCACCGACACACCCAGGGTGGATTAATTAACCACCGACACACCCAGGGAGGATTAATTAACCACTGATACACCCAGGGTGGATTAATTAACCACCGATACACCCAGGGAGGATTAATTAACCACCGATACACCCAGGGTGGATTACTTAAATACCGACAGACCCAGGAAGAATTAGCTAAGTACTGACACATCCGGGGGCTGGTGAAGATTAACAAGCTACCGACACATCCAGGGAGGCTTAACTAAGTACTGACACACCCGGTGAGGATTAACTAGGTACTGACACACCCAGGGAGGATTAATTAACCACCGACACACCCAGGGAGGATTAACTAAGAACCGACACACCCAGGGAGGATTAACTAAGTACTGACATACCCAGGGTGGATTAGATAACCACCGACACACCCAGGGAGGATTAACTAACCACCGATACACCCAGGGAGGATTAACTAAGTACTGACACACCCAGGGAGGATTAACTAGGTACTGACACACCCAGGGAGGATTAACTAACCACCGATACACCCAGGGAGGATTAACTAGGTACTAGCACACCCAGGGAGGATTAACTAACCACCGATACAGCCAAGAAGGATTAACTAGGTACCAACACACCCAGAGAGGATTAACTAACCACCGATATACCCAGGGAGGATTAACTAAGTACCGACACACCCAGGGAGGATTAACTAGGTACTGAAACACCCAGGGAGGATTAACTAACCACCGATACACCCAGGGAGGATTAACTAACCACTGATACACCCAGGGAGGATTAACTAGGTACCAACACACCCAGGGAGGATTAACTAACCACCGATACACCCAG
This sequence comes from Carcharodon carcharias, assembly GCF_017639515.1. Taxonomy (NCBI): domain Eukaryota; kingdom Metazoa; phylum Chordata; class Chondrichthyes; order Lamniformes; family Lamnidae; genus Carcharodon; species Carcharodon carcharias. The sequence goes on from NW_024470882.1 coordinate 78,301, forward strand.
GGAGCATTAACTAGGTACCAACACACCCAGGGAGGATTAAATATACACCGATACACCCAGGGAGAATTAACTAAGTACCAACACACCCAGGGAGGATTAACCAACCACCGATACACCCAGGGAGGATTAATTAACCACCGACACACCCAGGGAGGATTAACTAACCACTGACACACCCAGGGAGGATTAATTAAACACCGTTACACCCAGGGAAGATAAACTAAGTACCTACACACCCAGGGAGGATTAGTTAGCCACCGATACACCCAGGGAGGAGTAACTAAGTACCGACACACCCAGGGAGGATTAATTAACCACTGATACACCCAGGGAGGATTAACTAACCACCGATACACCCAGGGAGGATTAACTAACCACCGACACACCCAGGGAGGATTAATTAAACACCGTTACACCCAGGGAGGATTAACTAAGTACCGACACACCCAGGGAGGATTAATTCACCACCGATACACCCAGGGAGGATTCATTAAACACCGATACACCCAGGGAGGATTAACTAGGTACCAACACACCCAGGGAGGATTAACTAACCACCGATACACCCAGGGAGCATTAACTAGGTACCAACACACCCAGGGAGAATTAAATAACCACCGATACACCCAGGGAGAATTAACTAGGTACCAACACACCCAGGGAGGATTAACCAACCACCGATACACCCAGGGAGGATTAATTAACCACCGACACCCCCAGGGAGGATTAACTAACCACCGACACACCCAGGGAGGATTAATTAAACACCGTTACACCCAGGGAGGATTAACTAAGTACCGACACACCCAGGGAGGCTTAGTTAACCACCGATACACACAGGGAGGATTAACTAAGTACCGACACACCCAGGGAGGATTATTTAACCACTGATACACCCAGGGAGGATTAACTAACCACCGATATACCCAGGGAGGATTAACTAACCACCGACACACCCAGGGAGGATTAAATAACCACCGACACACCCAGGGAGGAATAACTAGGTACTGACATACCCAGGGAGGATTAACTAAGTACGGACACACCCAGGGAGGTTTAAATAACCACCGACAAACCCAGGGAGGATTAACTAACCACCGACACACCCAGGGAGGATTAACTAGGTACTGACATACCCAGGGAGGATTAACTAACCACCGACACACCCAGGGAGGATTAACTAGGTAATGACACACCCAGGGAGGATTAATTAACCACCGATACACCCAGGGAGGATTAACTAAATACCGACACACCCAGGGAGGATTAACTAACCAGCGATACACCCAGCGAGGATTAACTAAGTACTGACATACCCAGGGAGGATCGATTAAACACCGACACACCCAGGGAGGATTAATTAAGTACCGACACACCCAGGGAGGATTAACAAGGTACTGACACACCCAGGGAGTATTAACTAACCACCGATACACCCAGGGAGGATTAATTAGGTACCAACACACCCAGGGAGGATTAACTAACCACCGATACACCCAGGGAGGATTAACTAGGTACCAACACACCCAGGGAGGATTAACTAACCACCGATATACCCAGGGAGGATTAATTAACCACCGACACACCCAGGGAGGATTAACTAGGTACGAGCACATCCAGGGAGGATTAACTAACCACCGATACACCCAGGGAGGATTAACTAACCACCGATACACCCAGGGAGGATTAACTAGGTACCAACACACCCAGGGAGGATTAACTAACCACCGATACACCCAGGGAGGATTAACTAACCACTGATACACCCAGGGAGGATTAACTAGGTACCAACACACCCAGGGAGGATTAACTAACCACCGATACACCCAGGGAGCATTAACTAGGTACCAACACACCCAGGGAGGATTAAATATACACCGATACACCCAGGGAGAATTAACTAAGTACCAACACACCCAGGGAGGATTAACCAACCACCGATACACCCAGGGAGGATTAATTAACCACCGACACACCCAGGGAGGATTAACTAACCACTGACACACCCAGGGAGGATTAATTAAACACCGTTACACCCAGGGAAGATAAACTAAGTACCTACACACCCAGGGAGGATTAGTTAGCCACCGATACACCCAGGGAGGAGTAACTAAGTACCGACACACCCAGGGAGGATTAATTAACCACTGATACACCCAGGGAGGATTAACTAACCACCGATACACCCAGGGAGGATTAACTAACCACCGACACACCCAGGGAGGATTAATTAAACACCGTTACACCCAGGGAGGATTAACTAAGTACCGACACACCCAGGGAGGATTAATTCACCACCGATACACCCAGGGAGGATTCATTAAACACCGATACACCCAGGGAGGATTAACTAGGTACCAACACACCCAGGGAGGATTAACTAACCACCGATACACCCAGGGAGCATTAACTAGGTACCAACACACCCAGGGAGAATTAAATAACCACCGATACACCCAGGGAGAATTAACTAGGTACCAACACACCCAGGGAGGATTAACCAACCACCGATACACCCAGGGAGGATTAATTAACCACCGACACCCCCAGGGAGGATTAACTAACCACCGACACACCCAGGGAGGATTAATTAAACACCGTTACACCCAGGGAGGATTAACTAAGTACCGACACACCCAGGGAGGCTTAGTTAACCACCGATACACACAGGGAGGATTAACTAAGTACCGACACACCCAGGGAGGATTATTTAACCACTGATACACCCAGGGAGGATTAACTAACCACCGATATACCCAGGGAGGATTAACTAACCACCGACACACCCAGGGAGGATTAAATAACCACCGACACACCCAGGGAGGAATAACTAGGTACTGACATACCCAGGGAGGATTAACTAAGTACGGACACACCCAGGGAGGTTTAAATAACCACCGACAAACCCAGGGAGGATTAACTAACCACCGACACACCCAGGGAGGATTAACTAGGTACTGACATACCCAGGGAGGATTAACTAACCACCGACACACCCAGGGAGGATTAACTAGGTAATGACACACCCAGGGAGGATTAATTAACCACCGATACACCCAGGGAGGATTAACTAAATACCGACACACCCAGGGAGGATTAACTAACCAGCGATACACCCAGCGAGGATTAACTAAGTACTGACATACCCAGGGAGGATCGATTAAACACCGACACACCCAGGGAGGATTAATTAAGTACCGACACACCCAGGGAGGATTAACAAGGTACTGACACACCCAGGGAGTATTAACTAACCACCGATACACCCAGGGAGGATTAATTAGGTACCAACACACCCAGGGAGGATTAACTAACCACCGATACACCCAGGGAGGATTAACTAGGTACCAACACACCCAGGGAGGATTAACTAACCACCGATATACCCAGGGAGGATTAATTAACCACCGACACACCCAGGGAGGATTAACTAGGTACGAGCACATCCAGGGAGGATTAACTAACCACCGATACACCCAGGGAGGATTAACTAACCACCGATACACCCAGGGAGGATTAACTAGGTACCAACACACCCAGGGAGGATTAACTAACCACCGATACACCCAGGGAGGATTAACTAACCACTGATACACCCAGGGAGGATTAACTAGGTACCAACACACCCAGGGAGGATTAACTAACCACCGATACACCCAGGGAGCATTAACTAGGTACCAACACACCCAGGGAGGATTAAATATACACCGATACACCCAGGGAGAATTAACTAAGTACCAACACACCCAGGGAGGATTAACCAACCACCGATACACCCAGGGAGGATTAATTAACCACCGACACACCCAGGGAGGATTAACTAACCACTGACACACCCAGGGAGGATTAATTAAACACCGTTACACCCAGGGAAGATAAACTAAGTACCTACACACCCAGGGAGGATTAGTTAGCCACCGATACACCCAGGGAGGAGTAACTAAGTACCGACACACCCAGGGAGGATTAATTAACCACTGATACACCCAGGGAGGATTAACTAACCACCGATACACCCAGGGAGGATTAACTAACCACCGACACACCCAGGGAGGATTAATTAAACACCGTTACACCCAGGGAGGATTAACTAAGTACCGACACACCCAGGGAGGATTAATTCACCACCGATACACCCAGGGAGGATTCATTAAACACCGATACACCCAGGGAGGATTAACTAGGTACCAACACACCCAGGGAGGATTAACTAACCACCGATACACCCAGGGAGCATTAACTAGGTACCAACACACCCAGGGAGAATTAAATAACCACCGATACACCCAGGGAGAATTAACTAGGTACCAACACACCCAGGGAGGATTAACCAACCACCGATACACCCAGGGAGGATTAATTAACCACCGACACCCCCAGGGAGGATTAACTAACCACCGACACACCCAGGGAGGATTAATTAAACACCGTTACACCCAGGGAGGATTAACTAAGTACCGACACACCCAGGGAGGCTTAGTTAACCACCGATACACACAGGGAGGATTAACTAAGTACCGACACACCCAGGGAGGATTATTTAACCACTGATACACCCAGGGAGGATTAACTAACCACCGATATACCCAGGGAGGATTAACTAACCACCGACACACCCAGGGAGGATTAAATAACCACCGACACACCCAGGGAGGAATAACTAGGTACTGACATACCCAGGGAGGATTAACTAAGTACGGACACACCCAGGGAGGTTTAAATAACCACCGACAAACCCAGGGAGGATTAACTAACCACCGACACACCCAGGGAGGATTAACTAGGTACTGACATACCCAGGGAGGATTAACTAACCACCGACACACCCAGGGAGGATTAACTAGGTAATGACACACCCAGGGAGGATTAATTAACCACCGATACACCCAGGGAGGATTAACTAAATACCGACACACCCAGGGAGGATTAACTAACCAGCGATACACCCAGCGAGGATTAACTAAGTACTGACATACCCAGGGAGGATCGATTAAACACCGACACACCCAGGGAGGATTAATTAAGTAATGACACACCCAGGGAGGATTAACAAGGTACTGACACACCCAGGGAGTATTAACTAACCACCGATACACCCAGGGAGGATTAATTAGGTACCAACACACCCAGGGAGGATTAACTAACCACCGATACACCCAGGGAGGATTAACTAGGTACCAACACACCCAGGGAGGATTAACTAACCACCGATATACCCAGGGAGGATTAATTAACCACCGACACACCCAGGGAGGATTAACTAGGTACGAGCACATCCAGGGAGGATTAACTAACCACCGATACACCCAGGGAGGATTAACTAACCACCGATACACCCAGGGAGGATTAACTAGGTACCAACACACCCAGGGAGGATTAACTAACCACCGATACACCCAGGGAGGACTAACTAGGTACCAACACACTCAGGGAGGATTAACTAACCACCGATATACCCAGGGAGGATTAACTAAGTACCGGCACACCCAGGGAGGATTAACTAGGTACTGACACACCCAGGGAGGATTAACTAACCACCGATACAACCAGGGAGGATTAACGAACCACCGATACACCCACGGAGGATTAACTAGGTTCCAACACACCCAGGGAGGATTAACTAACCACCGATACACCCAGGGAGCATTAACTAGGTACCAACACACCCAGGGAGGTTAAATAACCACCGATACACCCAGGGAGAATTAACTAGGTACCAACACACCCAGGGAGGATTAACCAACCACCGATACACCCAGGGAGGATTAATTAACCACCGACACACCCAGGGAGGATTAACTAACCACCGACACACCCAGGGTGGATTAATTAACCACCGACACACCCAGGGAGGATTAATTAACCACTGATACACCCAGGGTGGATTAATTAACCACCGATACACCCAGGGAGGAATAATTAACCACCGATACACCCAGGGTGGATTACTTAACTACCGACAGACCCAGGAAGAATTAGCTAAGTACTGACACATCCGGGGGCTGGTGAAGATTAACAAGCTACCGACACATCCAGGGAGGCTTAACTAAGTACTGACACACCCGGTGAGGATTAACTAGGTACTGACACACCCAGGGAGGATTAATTAACCACCGACACACCCAGGGAGGATTAACTAAGAACCGACACACCCAGGGAGGATTAACTAAGTACTGACATACCCAGGGAGGATTAGATAACCACCGACACACCCAGGGAGGATTAACTAACCACCGATACACCCAGGGAGGATTAACTAAGTACTGACACACCCAGGGAGGATTAACTAGGTACTGACACACCCAGGGAGGATTAACTAACCACCGATACACCCAGGGAGGATTAACTAGGTACCAGCACACCCAGGGAGGATTAACTAACCACCGATACAGCCAAGAAGGATTAACTAGGTACCAACACACCCAGAGAGGATTAACTAACCACCGATATACCCAGGGAGGATTAACTAAGTACCGACACACCCAGGGAGGATTAACTAGGTACTGAAACACCCAGGGAGGATTAACTAACCACCGATACACCCAGGGAGGATTAACTAACCACTGATACACCCAGGGAGGATTAACTAGGTACCAACACACCCAGGGAGGATTAACTAACCACCGATACACCCAGGGAGCATTAACTAGGTACCAACACACCCAGGGAGGATTAAATAAACACCGATACACCCAGGGAGAATTAACTAAGTACCAACACACCCAGGGAGGATTAACCAACCACCGATACACCCAGGGAGGATTAATTAAACACCGACACACCCAGGGAGGATTAACTAACCACCGACACACCCAGGGAGGATTAATTAAACACCGTTACACCCAGGGAAGATAAACTAAGTACCTACACACCCAGGGAGGATTAGTTAGCCACCCATACACCCAGGGAGGATTAACTAAGTACCGACACACCCAGGGAGGATTAATTAACCACTGATACACCCATGGAGGATTAACTAACCACCGATACACCCAGGGAGGCTTAACTAACCACCGACACACCCAGGGAGGATTAAATAACCACCGACACACCCAGGGAGGATTAAATAACCACCGACACACCCAGGGAGGATTAACTAGGTAATGACATACCCAGGGAGGATTAACTAAGGACCGACACACCCAGGGAGGTTTAAATAACCACCGACACACCCAGGGAGGAGTAACTAACCACCGACACACCCAGGGAGGAATAACTAGGTACTCAAATACCCAGGGAGGATTAACTAACCACCGACATACCCAGGGAGGATTAATTAGGTAATGATACTCCCAGGGAGGATTAATTAACAACCGATACACCCAGGGAGGATTAACTAAGTACCGACACACCCAGGGAGGATTTACTAACCAGCGATACACCCAGCGAGGATTAACTAAGTACTGACATACCCAGGGAGGATCAATTAACCACCGACACACCCAGGGAGGATTAACTAAGTACCGACACACCCAGGGAGGATTAACTAAGTACCGACACACCCAGGGAGGATTAACTAACCACCGACACACCCAGGGAGGATTAAATAACCACCGACACACCCAGGGAGGAATAACTAGGTACTGACATACCCAGGGAGGATTAACTAAGTACGGACACACCCAGGGAGGTTTAAATAACCACCGACAAACCCAGGGAGGATTAACTAACCACCGACACACCCAGGGAGGATTAACTAGGTACTGACATACCCAGGGAGGATTAACTAACCACCGACACACCCAGGGAGGATTAACTAGGTAATGACACACCCAGGGAGGATTAATTAACCACCGATACACCCAGGGAGAATTAACTAAATACCGACACACCCAGGGAGGATTAACTAACCAGCGATACACCCAGCGAGGATTAACTAAGTACTGACATACCCAGGGAGGATCGATTAAACACCGACACACCCAGGGAGGATTAATTAAGTACCGACACCCCCAGGGAGGATTAACAAGGTACTGACACACCCAGGGAGTATTAACTAACCACCGATACACCCAGGGAGGATTAATTAGGTACCAACACACCCAGGGAGGATTAACTAACCACCGATACACCCAGGGAGGATTAACTAGGTACCAACACACCCAGGGAGGATTAACTAACCACCGATATACCCAGGGAGGATTAATTAACCACCGACACACCCAGGGAGGATTAACTAGGTACGAGCACATCCAGGGAGGATTAACTAACCACCGATACACCCAGGGAGGATTAACTAACCACCGATACACCCAGGGAGGATTAACTAGGTACCAACACACCCAGGGAGGATTAACTAACCACCGATACACCCAGGGAGGATTAACTAACCACTGATACACCCAGGGAGGATTAACTAGGTACCAACACACCCAGGGAGGATTAACTAACCACCGATACACCCAGGGAGCATTAACTAGGTACCAACACACCCAGGGAGGATTAAATATACACCGATACACCCAGGGAGAATTAACTAAGTACCAACACACCCAGGGAGGATTAACCAACCACCGATACACCCAGGGAGGATTAATTAACCACCGACACACCCAGGGAGGATTAACTAACCACTGACACACCCAGGGAGGATTAATTAAACACCGTTACACCCAGGGAAGATAAACTAAGTACCTACACACCCAGGGAGGATTAGTTAGCCACCGATACACCCAGGGAGGAGTAACTAAGTACCGACACACCCAGGGAGGATTAATTAACCACTGATACACCCAGGGAGGATTAACTAACCACCGATACACCCAGGGAGGATTAACTAACCACCGACACACCCAGGGAGGATTAATTAAACACCGTTACACCCAGGGAGGATTAACTAAGTACCGACACACCCAGGGAGGATTAATTCACCACCGATACACCCAGGGAGGATTCATTAAACACCGATACACCCAGGGAGGATTAACTAGGTACCAACACACCCAGGGAGGATTAACTAACCACCGATACACCCAGGGAGCATTAACTAGGTACCAACACACCCAGGGAGAATTAAATAACCACCGATACACCCAGGGAGAATTAACTAGGTACCAACACACCCAGGGAGGATTAACCAACCACCGATACACCCAGGGAGGATTAATTAACCACCGACACCCCCAGGGAGGATTAACTAACCACCGACACACCCAGGGAGGATTAATTAAACACCGTTACACCCAGGGAGGATTAACTAAGTACCGACACACCCAGGGAGGCTTAGTTAACCACCGATACACACAGGGAGGATTAACTAAGTACCGACACACCCAGGGAGGATTATTTAACCACTGATACACCCAGGGAGGATTAACTAACCACCGATATACCCAGGGAGGATTAACTAACCACCGACACACCCAGGGAGGATTAAATAACCACCGACACACCCAGGGAGGAATAACTAGGTACTGACATACCCAGGGAGGATTAACTAAGTACGGACACACCCAGGGAGGTTTAAATAACCACCGACAAACCCAGGGAGGATTAACTAACCACCGACACACCCAGGGAGGATTAACTAGGTACTGACATACCCAGGGAGGATTAACTAACCACCGACACACCCAGGGAGGATTAACTAGGTAATGACACACCCAGGGAGGATTAATTAACCACCGATACACCCAGGGAGGATTAACTAAATACCGACACACCCAGGGAGGATTAACTAACCAGCGATACACCCAGCGAGGATTAACTAAGTACTGACATACCCAGGGAGGATCGATTAAACACCGACACACCCAGGGAGGATTAATTAAGTACCGACACACCCAGGGAGGATTAACAAGGTACTGACACACCCAGGGAGTATTAACTAACCACCGATACACCCAGGGAGGATTAATTAGGTACCAACACACCCAGGGAGGATTAACTAACCACCGATACACCCAGGGAGGATTAACTAGGTACCAACACAACCAGGGAGGATTAACTAACCACCGATATACCCAGGGAGGATTAATTAACCACCGACACACCCAGGGAGGATTAACTAGGTACGAGCACATCCAGGGAGGATTAACTAACCACCGATACACCCAGGGAGGATTAACTAACCACCGATACACCCAGGGAGGATTAACTAGGTACCAACACACCCAGGGAGGATTAACTAACCACCGATACACCCAGGGAGGACTAACTAGGTACCAACACACTCAGGGAGGATTAACTAACCACCGATATACCCAGGGAGGATTAACTAAGTACCGGCACACCCAGGGAGGATTAACTAGGTACTGACACACCCAGGGAGGATTAACTAACCACCGATACACCCAGGGAGGATTAACGAACCACCGATACACCCACGGAGGATTAACTAGGTTCCAACACACCCAGGGAGGATTAACTAACCACCGATACACCCAGGGAGCATTAACTAGGTACCAACACACCCAGGGAGGTTAAATAACCACCGATACACCCAGGGAGAATTAACTAGGTACCAACACACCCAGGGAGGATTAACCAACCACCGATACACCCAGGGAGGATTAATTAACCACCGACACACCCAGGGAGGATTAACTAACCACCGACACACCCAGGGTGGATTAATTAACCACCGACACACCCAGGGAGGATTAATTAACCACTGATACACCCAGGGTGGATTAATTAACCACCGATACACCCAGGGAGGAATAATTAACCACCGATACACCCAGGGTGGATTACTTAACTACCGACAGACCCAGGAAGAATTAGCTAAGTACTGACACATCCGGGGGCTGGTGAAGATTAACAAGCTACCGACACATCCAGGGAGGCTTAACTAAGTACTGACACACCCGGTGAGGATTAACTAGGTACTGACACACCCAGGGAGGATTAATTAACCACCGACACACCCAGGGAGGATTAACTAAGAACCGACACACCCAGGGAGGATTAACTAAGTACTGACATACCCAGGGAGGATTAGATAACCACCGACACACCCAGGGAGGATTAACTAACCACCGATACACCCAGGGAGGATTAACTAAGTACTGACACACCCAGGGAGGATTAACTAGGTACTGACACACCCAGGGAGGATTAACTAACCACCGATACACCCAGGGAGGATTAACTAGGTACCAGCACACCCAGGGAGGATTAACTAACCACCGATACAGCCAAGAAGGATTAACTAGGTACCAACACACCCAGAGAGGATTAACTAACCACCGATATACCCAGGGAGGATTAACTAAGTACCGACACACCCAGGGAGGATTAACTAGGTACTGAAACACCCAGGGAGGATTAACTAACCACCGATACACCCAGGGAGGATTAACTAACCACTGATACACCCAGGGAGGATTAACTAGGTACCAACACACCCAGGGAGGATTAACTAACCACCGATACACCCAGGGAGCATTAACTAGGTACCAACACACCCAGGGAGGATTAAATAAACACCGATACACCCAGGGAGAATTAACTAAGTACCAACACACCCAGGGAGGATTAACCAACCACCGATACACCCAGGGAGGATTAATTAAACACCGACACACCCAGGGAGGATTAACTAACCACCGACACACCCAGGGAGGATTAATTAAACACCGTTACACCCAGGGAAGATAAACTAAGTACCTACACACCCAGGGAGGATTAGTTAGCCACCGATACACCCAGGGAGGATTAACTAAGTACCGACACACCCAGGGAGGATTAATTAACCACTGATACACCCATGGAGGATTAACTAACCACCGATACACCCAGGGAGGCTTAACTAACCACCGACACACCCAGGGAGGATTAAATAACCACCGACACACCCAGGGAGGATTAAATAACCACCGACACACCCAGGGAGGATTAACTAGGTAATGACATACCCAGGGAGGATTAACTAAGGACCGACACACCCAGGGAGGTTTAAATAACCACCGACACACCCAGGGAGGAGTAACTAACCACCGACACACCCAGGGAGGAATAACTAGGTACTCAAATACCCAGGGAGGATTAACTAACCACCGACATACCCAGGGAGGATTAATTAGGTAATGATACTCCCAGGGAGGATTAATTAACAACCGATACACCCAGGGAGGATTAACTAAGTACCGACACACCCAGGGAGGATTTACTAACCAGCGATACACCCAGCGAGGATTAACTAAGTACTGACATACCCAGGGAGGATCAATTAACCACCGACACACCCAGGGAGGATTAACTAAGTACCGACACACCCAGGGAGGATTAACTAAGTACTGACATACCCAGGGAGGATTAAATAACCACCGACACACCTAGGGAGGATTAACTAACCAACGATACACCCAGGGAGGATTAACTATTTACTGACACACCCAGGGAGGATTAACAATGTACTGAGACACGCAGGGAGGATTAAATAACCACCGATACACCCAGGGAGAATTAACTAGGTACCAACACACCCAGGGAGGATTAACCAACCACCGATACACCCAGGGAGGATTAATTAACCACCGACACACCCAGGGAGGATTAACTAACCACCGACACACCCAGGGAGGATTAATTAAACACCGATACACCCAGGGAGGATTAACTAAGTACCGACACACCCAGGGAGCATTATTTAACCACCGATACACCCAGGGAGGATTAACTAATTACCGACACACCCAGGGAGGATTAATTAACCACTCATACACCCAGGGAGGATTAACTAACCACCGATACACCCAGGGAGGATTAACTAACCACCGACACACCCAGGGAGGATCAAATAACCACCGACACACCCAGGGAGGATTAACTAGGTACTGACATACCCAGGGAGTATTAACTAAGTACCGACACACCCAGGGAGGTTTAAATAACCACCGACACACCCAGGGAGTATTAACTAACCACCGACACACCCAGGGAGGATTAACTAGGTACTGACATACCCAGGGAGGATTAACTAACCACCGACACACCCAGGGAGGATTAACTAGGTAATGACACACCCAGGGAGGATTAATTAACCACCGATACACCCAGGGAGGATTAACTAAATACCGACACACCCAGGGAGGATTAACTAACCAGCGATACACCCAGCGAGGATTAACTAAGTACTGACATACCCAGGGAGGATCGATTAAACACCGACACACCCAGGGAGGATTAATTAAGTACCGACACACCCAGGGAGGTTTAACGAAGTACTGACACACCCAGGGAGGATTAACAAGGTACTGACACACCCAGGGAGTATTAACTAACCACCGATACACCCAGGGAGGATTAACTAGGTACCAACACACCCAGGGAGGATTAACTAACCACCGATACACCCAGGGAGGATTAACTAGGTACCAACACACCCAGGGAGGATTAACTAACCACCGATATACCCAGGGAGGATTAATTAACCACCGACACACCCAGGGAGGATTAACTAGGTACGAGCACATCCAGGGAGGATTAACTAACCACGGATACACCCAGGGAGGATTAACTAACCACCGATACACCCAGGGAGGATTAACTAGGTGCCAACACACCCAGGGAGGATTAACTAACCACCGATACACCCAGGGAGGATTAACTAGGTACCAACACACTCAGGGAGGATTAACTAACCACCGATATACCCAGGGAGGATTAACTAAGTACCGGCACACCCAGGGAGGATTAACTAGGTACTGACACACCCAGGGAGGATTAATTAACCACCGACACACCCAGGGAGGATTAACTAACCACCGACACACCCAGGGTGGATTAATTAACCACCGACACACCCAGGGAGGATTATTTAACCACTGATACACCCAGGGTGGATTAATTAACCACCGATACACCCAGGGAGGATTAATTAACCACCGATACACCCAGGGTGGATTACTTAACTACCGACAGACCCAGGAAGAATTAGCTAAGTACTGACACATCCGGGGGCTGGTGAAGATTAACAAGCTACCGACACATCCTGGGAGGCTTAACTAAGTACTGACACACCCGGTGAGGATTAACTAGGTACTGACACACCCAGGGAGGATTAATTAACCACCGACACACCCAGGGAGGATTAACTAAGAACCGACACACCCAGGGACGATTAACTAAGTACTGACATACCCAGGGAGGATTAGATAACCACCGACACACCCAGGGAGGATTAACTAACCACCGATACACCCAGGGAGGATTAACTAAGTACTGGCACACCCAGGGAGGATTAACTAGGTACTGACACACCCAGGGAGGATTAACTAACCACCGATACACCCAGGGAGGATTAACTAGGTACCAGCACACCCAGGGAGGATTAACTAACCACCGATACAGCCAAGAAGTATTAACTAGGTACCAACACACCCAGAGAGGATTAACTAACCACCGATATACCCAGGGAGGATTAACTAAGTACCGACACACCCAGGGAGGATTAACTAGGTACTGAAACACCCAGGGAGGATTAACTAACCACCGATACACCCAGGGAGGATTAACTAACCACTGATACACCCAGGGAGGATTAACTAGGTACCAACACACCCAGGGAGGATTAACTAACCACCGATACCCCCAGGGAGCATTAACTAGGTACCAACACACCCAGGGAGGATTAAATAAACACCGATACACCCAGGGAGAATTAACTAAGTACCAACACACCCAGGGAGGATTAACCAACCACCGATACACCCAGGGAGGATTAATTAACCACCGACACACCCAGGGAGGATTAACTAACCACCGACACACCCAGGGAGGATTAATTAAACACCGTTACACCCAGGGAAGATAAACTAAGTACCTACACACCCAGGGAGGATTAGTTAGCCACCGATACACCCAGGGAGGATTAACTAAGTACCGACACACCCAGGGAGGATTAATTAACCACTGATACACCCATGGAGGATTAACTAACCACCGATACACCCAGGGAGGATTAACTAACCACCGACACACCCAGGGAGGATTAAATAACCACCGACACACCCAGGGAGGATTAACTAGGTAATGACATACCCAGGGAAGATTAACTAAGGACCGACACATCCAGGGAGGTTTAAATAACCACCGACACACCCAGGGAGGAGTAACTAACCACCGACACACCCAGGGAGGAATAACTAGGTACTCAAATACCCAGGGAGGATTAACTAACCACCGACATACCCAGGGAGGATTAATTAGGTAATGATACTCCCAGGGAGGATTAATTAACAACCGATACACCCAGGGAGGATTTACTAACCAGCGATACACCCAGCGAGGATTAACTAAGTACTGACATACCCAGGGAGGATCAATTAACCACCGACACACCCAGGGAGGATTAACTAAGTACCGACACACCCAGGGAGGATTAACTAAGTACTGACATACCCAGGGAGGATTAAATAACCACCGACACACCCAGGGAGGATTAACTAACCAACGATACACCCAGGGAGGATTAACTATTTACTGACACACCCAGGGAGGATTAACAAGGTACTGACACACGCAGGGAGGATTAAATAACCACCGATACACCCAGGGAGAATTAACTAGGTACCAACACACCCAGGGAGGATTAACCAACCACCGATACACCCAGGGAGGATTAATTAACCACCGACACACCCAGGGAGGATTAACTAACCACCGACACACCCAGGGAGGATTAATTAAACACCGATACACCCAGGGAGGATTAACTAAGTACCGACACACCCAGGGAGCATTATTTAACCACCGATACACCCAGGGAGGATTAACTAATTACCGACACACCCAGGGAGGATTAATTAACCACTCATACACCCAGGGAGGATTAACTAACCACCGATACACCCAGGGAGGATTAACTAACCACCGACACACCCAGGGAGGATCAAATAACCACCGACACACCCAGGGAGGATTAACTAGGTACTGACATACCCAGGGAGTATTAACTAAGTACCGACACACCCAGGGAGGTTTAAATAACCACCGACACACCCAGGGAGTATTAACTAACCACCGACACACCCAGGGAGGATTAACTAGGTACTGACATACCCAGGGAGGATTAACTAACCACCGACACACCCAGGGAGGATTAAATAAACACCGACACACCCAGGGAGGATTAACTAGGTACTGACACACCCAGGGAGGATTAACTAACCACCGATAAACCCAGGGAGGATTAACTAACCACCGATACACCCAGGGAGGATTAACTAGGTACCAACACACCCAGGGAGGATGAACTAACCACCGATACACCCAGGGAGCATTAACTAGAATCCAATACACCCAGGGAGGATTAAATAACCACCGATACACCCAGGGAGAATTAACTAGGTACCAACACACCCAGGGAGGATTAACCAACCACCGATACAACCAGGGAGGATTAACTAACCACCGACACACCCAGGGAGGATCAAATAACCACCGACACACCCAGGGATGATTAACTAGGTACTGACATACCCAGGGAGGATTAACTAAGTACCGACACACCCAGTGAGGTTTAAATAACCAGCGACACACCCAGGGAGGATTAACTAACCACCGACACACCCAGGGAGGATTAACTAGGTACTGACATACCCAGGGAGGATTAACTAACCACCGACACACCCAGGGAGGATTAAATAACCACCGACACACCCAGGGAGGATTAACTAGATACTGACACACCCAGGGAGGATTAACTAACCACCGATAAACCCAGGGAGGATTAACTAACCACCGATACACCCAGGGAGGATTAACTAGGTACCAACACACCCAGGGAGGATTAACTAACCACCGATACACCCAGGGAGCATTAACTAGAATCCAAAACACCCAGGGAGGATTAAATAACCACCGATACACCCAGGGAGAATTAACTAGGTACCAACACACCCAGGGAGGATTAACCAACCACCGATACAACCAGGGAAGATTAATTAACCACCGACACACCCAGGAAGGATTAACTAACCACCGACACACCAAGGGAGGATTAATTAAACACCGTTACACCCAGGGAGGATTAACTAAGTACCGACACACCCAGGGAGGATTAATTATCCACCGATACACCCAGGGAGGATTAACTATGTACCGACACACCCAGGGAGGATCAATTAACCACTGATACAACGAGGGAGGATTAACTAACCACCGATACACCCAGGGTGGATTAACTAACCACCGACACACCCAGGGAGGATTAAATAACCACAGACACACCCAGGGAGGATTAACTAGGTACTGACATACCCAGGGAGTATTAACTAAGTACCGACACACCCAGGGAGGTTTAAATAACCACCGACAAACCCAGTGAGGATTAACTAACCACCGACACACCCAGGGAGGATTAAATAGGTACTGACATACCCAGGGAGGATTAACTAACCACCGACACACCCAGGGAGGATTAACTAGGTAATGACACACCCAGGGAGGATTAATTAACCACCGATACACCCAGGGAGGATTAACTAAGTACCGACACACCCAGGGAGGATTAACTAACCAGCGATACACCCAGCGAGGATTAACTAAGTACTGACATACCCAGGGAGGATCAATTAACCACTGACACACCCAGGGAGGATTAATTAAGTACTGACACACCCAGGGAGGATTAACCAAGTACTGACACACCCAGGGAGGATTAACAAGGTACTGACACACCCAGGGAGTATTAACTAACCACCGATGCACCCAGGGAGGATTAACTAAGTACTGACACACGCAGGGAGGATTAACTAGGTACTGACACACCCAGGGAGGATTAACTAACCACCGATACACACAGGGAGGATTAACTAAGTATTGACACACCCAGGGAGGATTAACTAACCACCGATACACCCAGGGAGGATTAACTAACCACCGACACACCCAGGGATAATTAACTAAGTACTGATACACCCAGGGAGGATTAACTAACCTCCGATACACCCAGGGAGGATTTACTAACCACCGACACACCCAGGGAGGATTAATTAAACACCGTTACACCCAGGGAGGATTAACTAAGTACCGACTCACCCAGGGAGGATTAATTAACCACCGATACACCCAGGGAGGAGTAACTAAGTACCGACACACCCAGGGAGGATTAATTAACCACTGATACACCCAGGGAGGATTAACTAACCACCGATACACCCAGGGAGGATTAACTAACCACCAACACACCCAGGGAGGATTAATTAAACACCGTTACACCCAGGGAGGATTAACTAAGTACCGACATACCCAGGGAGGATTAACTAAGTACTGACATACCCAGGGAGGATTAAATAACCACCGACACACCCAGGGAGGATTAACTAACCAACGATACACCCAGGGAGGATTAACTATTTACTGACACACCCAGGGAGGATTAACAAGGTACTGGCACAAGCAGGGAGGATTAAATAACCACCGATACACCCAGGGAGAATTAACTAGGTACCAACACACCCAGGGAGGATTAACCAACCACCGATACACCCAGGGAGGATTAATTAACCACCGACACACCCAGGGAGGATTAACTAACCACCGACACACCCAGGGAGGATTAATTAAACACCGTTACACCCAGGGAGGATTAACTAAGTACCGACACACCCAGGGAGCATTATTTAACCACCGATACACCCAGGGAGGAATAACTAATTACCGACACACCCAGGGAGGATTAATTAACCACTCATACACCCAGGGAGGATTAACTAACCACCGACACACCCAGGGAGGATCAAATAACCACCGACACACCCAGGGAGGATTAACTAGGTACTGACATACCCAGGGAGTATTAACTAAGTACCGACACACCCAGGGAGGTTTAAATAACCACCGACACACCCAGGGAGTATTAACTAACCACCGACACACCCAGGGAGGATTAACTAGGTACTGACATACCCAGGGAGAATTAACTAACCACCGACACACCCAGGGAGGATTAAATAAACACCGACACACCCAGGGAGGATTAACTAACCACCGATACACCCAGGGAGGATTAACTAACCACCGATACACCCAGGGAGGATTAACTAGGTACCAACACACCCAGGGAGGATTAACTAACCACCGATACACCCAGGGAGCATTAACTAGGATCCAATACACCCAGGGAGGATTAAATAACCACCGATACACCCAGGGAGAATTAACTAGGTACCAACACACCCAGGGAGGATTAACCAACCACCGATACAACCAGGGAGGATTAACTAACCACCGACACACCCAGGGAGGATCAAATAACCACCGACACACCCAGGGATGATTAACTAGGTACTGACATACCCAGGGAGGATTAACTAAGTACCGACACACCCAGGGAGGTTTAAATAACCACCGACACACCCAGGGAGGATTAGCTAACCACCGACACACCCAGGGAGGATTAACTAGGTACTGACATACCCAGGGAGGATTAACTAACCACCGACACACCCAGGGAGGATTAAATAACCACCGACACACCCAGGGAGGATTAACTAGGTACTGACACACCCAGGGAGGATTAACTAACCACCGATACACCCAGGGAGGATTAACTAACCACTGATACACCCAGGGCGGATTAACTAGGTACCAACACACCCAGGGAGCTTTAACTAACCACCGATACACCCAGGGAGCATTAACTAGGTACCAATACACCCAGGGAGGATTAAATAACCACCGATACACCCAGGGAGAATTAACTAGGTACCAACACACCCAGGGAGGATTAACCAACCACCGATACAACCAGGGAAGATTAATTAACCACCGACACACCCAGGAAGGATTAACTAACCACCGACACACCCAGGGAGGATTAATTAAACACCGTTACACCCAGGGAGGATTAACTAAGTACCGACACACCCAGGGAGGATTAATTATCCACCGATACACCCAGGGAGGATTAACTATGTACCGACACACCCAGGGAGGATCAATTAACCACTGATACAACGAGGGAGGATTAACTAACCACCGATACACCCAGGGTGGATTAACTAACCACCGACACACCCAGGGAGGATTAAATAACCACAGACACACCCAGGGAGGATTAACTAGGTACTGACATACCCAGGGAGGATTAACTAGGTACTGACATACCCAGGGAGGATTAACTAAGTACCGACACACCCAGTGAGGATTAAATAACCACCGACACACCCAGGGAGGATTAACTAGGTACTGACACACCCAGGGAGGATTAACTAACCACCGATACACCCAGGGAGGATTAACTAACCACCGATACACCCAGGGAGGATTAACTAGGTACCAACACACCCAGGGAGCTTTAACTAACCACCGATACACCCAGGGAGCATTAACTAGGTACCAATACACCAAGGGAGGATTAAATAACCACCGATACACCCAGGGAGAATTAACTAGGTACCAACACACCCAGGGAGGATTTACCAACCACCGATACAACCAGGGAAGATTAATTAACCACCGACACACCCAGGAAGGATTAACTAACCACCGACACACCCAGGGAGGATTAATTAAACACCGTTACACCCAGGGAGGATTAACTAAGTACCGATACACCCAGGGAGGATTAATTATCCACCGATACACCCAGGGAGGATTAACTATGTACCGACACACCCAGGGAGGATCAATTAACCACTGATACAACGAGGGAGGATTAACTAACCACCGATACACCCAGGGTGGATTAACTAACCACCGACACACCCAGGGATGATTAAATAACCACAGACACACCCAGGGAGGATTAACTAGGTACTGACATACCCAGGGAGTATTAACTAAGTACCGACACACCCAGGGAGGTTTAAATAACCACCGACAAACCCAGGGAGGATTAACTAACCACCGACACACCCAGGGAGGATTAACTAGGTACTGACATACCCAGGGAGGATTAACTAACCACCGACACACCCAGGGAGGATTTACTAGGTAATGACACACCCAGGGAGGATTAATTAACCACCGATACACCCAGGGAGGATTAACTAAGTACCGACACACCCAGGGAGGATTAACTAACCAGCGATACACCCAGCGAGGATTAACTAAGTACTGACATACCCAGGGAGGATCAATTAACCACCGACACACCCAGGGAGGATTAATTAAGTACCGACACACCCAGGGAGGATTAACCAAGTACTGACACACCCAGGGAGGATTAACAAGGTACTGACACACCCAGGGAGTATTAACTAACCACCGATGCACCCAGGGAGTATTAACTAAGTACTGACACACGCAGGGAGGATTAACTAAGTACTGACACACCCAGGGAGGATTAACTAACCACCGATACACACAGGGAGGATTAACTAAGTATTGACACACCCAGGGAGGATTAACTAACCACCGATACACCCAGGGAGGATTAACTAACCACCGACACACCCAGGGATAATTAACTAAGTACTGATACACCCAGGGAGGATTAACTAACCTCCGATACACCCAGGGAGGATTTACTAACCACCGACACACCCAGGGAGGATTAATTAAACACCGTTACACCCAGGGAGGATTAACTAAGTACCGACTCACCCAGGGAGGATTAATTAACCACCGATACACCCAGGGAGGAGTAACTAAGTACCGACACACCCAGGGAGGATTAATTAACCACTGATACACCCAGGGAGGATTAACTAACCACCGATACACCCAGGGAGGATTAACTAACCACCAACACACCCAGGGAGGATTAATTAAACACCGTTACACCCAGGGAGGATTAACTAAGTACCGACATACCCAGGGAGGATTAACTAAGTACTGACATACCCAGGGAGGATTAAATAACCACCGACACACCCAGGGAGGATTAACTAACCACCGATACACCCAGGGAGGATTAACTATTTACTGACACACCCAGGGAGGATTAACAAGGTACTGACACACGCAGGGAGGATTAAATAACCACCGATACACCCAGGGAGAATTAACTAGGTACCAACACACCCAGGGAGGATTAACCAACCACCGATACACCCAGGGAGGATTAATTAACCACCGACACACCCAGGGAGGATTAACTAACCACCGACACACCCAGGGAGGATTAATTAAACACCGTTACACCCAGGGAGGATTAACTAAGTACCGACACACCCAGGGAGCATTATTTAACCACCGATACAGCCAGGGAGGATTAACTAATTACCGACACACCCAGGGAGGATTAATTAACCACTCATACACCCAGGGAGGATTAACTAACCACCGATACACCCAGGGAGGATTAACTAACCACCGACACACCCAGGGAGGATCAAATAACCACCGACACACCCAGGGAGGATTAACTAGGTACTGACATACCCAGGGAGTATTAACTAAGTACCGACACACCCAGGGAGGTTTAAATAACCACCGACACACCCAGGGAGTATTAACTAACCACCGACACACCCAGGGAGGATTAACTAGGTACTGACATACCCAGGGAGAATTAACTAACCACCGACACACCCAGGGAGGATTAAATAAACACCGACACACCCAGGGAGGATTAACTAACCACCGATACACCCAGGGAGGATTAACTAACCACCGATACACCCAGGGAGGATTAACTAGGTACCAACACACCCAGGGAGGATTAACTAACCACCGATACACCCAGGGAGCATTAACTAGGATCCAATACACCCAGGGAGGATTAAATAACCACCGATACACCCAGGGAGAATTAACTAGGTACCAACACACCCAGGGAGGATTAACCAACCACCGATACAACCAGGGAGGATTAACTAACCACCGACACACCCAGGGAGGATCAAATAACCACCGACACACCCAGGGATGATTAACTAGGTACTGACATACCCAGGGAGGATTAACTAAGTACCGACACACCCAGGGAGGTTTAAATAACCACCGACACACCCAGGGAGGATTAGCTAACCACCGACACACCCAGGGAGGATTAACTAGGTACTGACATACCCAGGGAGGATTAACTAACCACCGACACACCCAGGGAGGATTAAATAACCACCGACACACCCAGGGAGGATTAACTAGGTACTGACACACCCAGGGAGGATTAACTAACCACCGATACACCCAGGGAGGATTAACTAACCACTGATACACCCAGGGCGGATTAACTAGGTACCAACACACCCAGGGAGCTTTAACTAACCACCGATACACCCAGGGAGCATTAACTAGGTACCAATACACCCAGGGAGGATTAAATAACCACCGATACACCCAGGGAGAATTAACTAGGTACCAACACACCCAGGGAGGATTAACCAACCACCGATACAACCAGGGAAGATTAATTAACCACCGACACACCCAGGAAGGATTAACTAACCACCGACACACCCAGGGAGGATTAATTAAACACCGTTACACCCAGGGAGGATTAACTAAGTACCGACACACCCAGGGAGGATTAATTATCCACCGATACACCCAGGGAGGATTAACTATGTACCGACACACCCAGGGAGGATCAATTAACCACTGATACAACGAGGGAGGATTAACTAACCACCGATACACCCAGGGTGGATTAACTAACCACCGACACACCCAGGGAGGATTAAATAACCACAGACACACCCAGGGAGGATTAACTAGGTACTGACATACCCAGGGAGGATTAACTAGGTACTGACATACCCAGGGAGGATTAACTAAGTACCGACACACCCAGTGAGGATTAAATAACCACCGACACACCCAGGGAGGATTAACTAGGTACTGACACACCCAGGGAGGATTAACTAACCACCGATACACCCAGGGAGGATTAACTAACCACCGATACACCCAGGGAGGATTAACTAGGTACCAACACACCCAGGGAGCTTTAACTAACCACCGATACACCCAGGGAGCATTAACTAGGTACCAATACACCAAGGGAGGATTAAATAACCACCGATACACCCAGGGAGAATTAACTAGGTACCAACACACCCAGGGAGGATTTACCAACCACCGATACAACCAGGGAAGATTAATTAACCACCGACACACCCAGGAAGGATTAACTAACCACCGACACACCCAGGGAGGATTAATTAAACACCGTTACACCCAGGGAGGATTAACTAAGTACCGATACACCCAGGGAGGATTAATTATCCACCGATACACCCAGGGAGGATTAACTATGTACCGACACACCCAGGGAGGATCAATTAACCACTGATACAACGAGGGAGGATTAACTAACCACCGATACACCCAGGGTGGATTAACTAACCACCGACACACCCAGGGATGATTAAATAACCACAGACACACCCAGGGAGGATTAACTAGGTACTGACATACCCAGGGAGTATTAACTAAGTACCGACACACCCAGGGAGGTTTAAATAACCACCGACAAACCCAGGGAGGATTAACTAACCACCGACACACCCAGGGAGGATTAACTAGGTACTGACATACCCAGGGAGGATTAACTAACCACCGACACACCCAGGGAGGATTTACTAGGTAATGACACACCCAGGGAGGATTAATTAACCACCGATACACCCAGGGAGGATTAACTAAGTACCGACACACCCAGGGAGGATTAACTAACCAGCGATACACCCAGCGAGGATTAACTAAGTACTGACATACCCAGGGAGGATCAATTAACCACCGACACACCCAGGGAGGATTAATTAAGTACCGACACACCCAGGGAGGATTAACCAAGTACTGACACACCCAGGGAGGATTAACAAGGTACTGACACACCCAGGGAGTATTAACTAACCACCGATGCACCCAGGGAGTATTAACTAAGTACTGACACACGCAGGGAGGATTAACTAGGTACTGACACACCCAGGGAGGATTAACTAACCACCGATACACACAGGGAGGATTAACTAAGTATTGACACACCCAGGGAGGATTAACTAACCACCGATACACCCAGGGAGGATTAACTAACCACCGACACACCCAGGGATAATTAACTAAGTACTGATACACCCAGGGAGGATTAACTAACCTCCGATACACCCAGGGAGGATTTACTAACCACCGACACACCCAGGGAGGATTAAATAAACACCGTTACACCCAGGGAGGATTAACTAAGTACCGACTCACCCAGGGAGGATTAATTAACCACCGATACACCCAGGGAGGAGTAACTAAGTACCGACACACCCAGGGAGGATTAACTAACCACTGATACACCCAGGGAGGATTAACTAACCACCGATACACCCAGGGAGGATTAACTAACCACCAACACACCCAGGGAGGATTAATTAAACACCGTTACACCCAGGGAGGATTAACTAAGTACCGACATACCCAGGGAGGATTAACTAAGTACTGACATACCCAGGGAGGATTAAATAACCACCGACACACCCAGGGAGGATTAACTAACCAACGATACACCCAGGGAGGATTAACTATTTACTGACACACCCAGGGAGGATTAACAAGGTACTGACACACGCAGGGAGGATTAAATAACCACCGATACACCCAGGGAGAATTAACTAGGTACCAACACACCCAGGGAGGATTAACCAACAACCGATACACCCAGGGAGGATTAAATAACCACCGACACACCCAGGGAGGATTAACTAACCACCGACACACCCAGGGAGGATTAATTAAACACCGTTACACCCAGGGAGGATTAACTAAGTACCGACACACCCAGGGAGCATTATTTAACCACCGATACAGCCAGGGAGGATTAACTAATTACCGACACACCCAGGGAGGATTAATTAACCACTCATACACCCAGGGAGGATTAACTAACCACCGATACACCCAGGGAGGATTAACTAACCACCGACACACCCAGGGAGGATCAAATAACCACCGACACACCCAGGGAGGATTAACTAGGTACTGACATACCCAGGGAGTATTAACTAAGTACCGACACACCCAGGGAGGTTTAAATAACCACCGACACACCCAGGGAGTATTAACTAACTACCGACACACCCAGGGAGGATTAACTAGGTACTGACATACCCAGGGAAGATTAACTAACCACCGACACACCCAGGGAGGATTAAATAACCACCGACACACCCAGGGAGGATTAACTAGGTACTGACACACCCAGGGAGGATTAACTTACCACCGATACACCCAGGGAGGATTAACTAACCACCGATACACCCAGGGAGAATTAACTAGGTACCAACACACCCAGGGAGGATTAACTAACCACCGATACACCCAGGGAGCATTAACTAGGATCCAATACACCCAGGGAGGATTAAATAACCACCGATACACCCCGGGAGAATTAACTAGGTACCAACACACCCAGGGAGGAGTAACCAACCACCGATACAACCAGGGAGGATTAACTAACCACCGACACACCCAGGGAGGATCAAATAACCACCGACACACCCAGGGAGGATTAACTAGGTACTGACATACCCAGGGAGGATTAACTAAGTACCGACACACCCAGGGAGGTTTAAATAACCACCGACACACCCAGGGAGGATTAACTAACCACCGACACACCCAGGGAGGATTAACTAGGTACTGACATACCCAGGGAGGATTAACTAACCACCGACACACCCAGGGAGGATTAAATAACCACCGACACACCCAGGGAGGATTAACTAGGTACTGACACACCCAGGGAGGATTAACTAACCACCGATACACCCAGGGAGGATTAACTAACCACCGATACACCCAGGGAGGATTAACTAGGTACCAACACACCCAGGGAGCTTTAACTAACCACCGATACACCCAGGGAGCATTAACTAGGTACCAATACACCCAGGGAGGATTAAATAACCACCGATACACCCAGGGAGAATTAACTAGGTACCAACACACCCAGGGAGGATTAACCAACCACCGATACAACCAGGGAAGATTAATTAACCACCGACACACCCAGGAAGGATTAACTAACCACCGACACACCCAGGGAGGATTAATTAAACACCGTTACACCCAGGGAGGATTAACTAAGTACCGATACACCCAGGGAGGATTAATTATCCACCGATACACCCAGGGAGGATTAACTATGTACCGACACACCCAGGGAGGATCAATTAACCACTGATACAACGAGGGAGGATTAACTAACCACCGATACACCCAGGGTGGATTAACTAACCACCGACACACCCAGGGATGATTAAATAACCACAGACACACCCAGGGAGGATTAACTAGGTACTGACATACCCAGGGAGTATTAACTAAGTACCGACACACCCAGGGAGGTTTAAATAACCACCGACAAACCCAGGGAGGATTAACTAACCACCGACACACCCAGGGAGGATTAACTAGGTACTGACATACCCAGGGAGGATTAACTAACCACCGACACACCCAGGGAGGATTTACTAGGTAATGACACACCCAGGGAGGATTAATTAACCACCGATACACCCAGGGAGGATTAACTAAGTACCGACACACCCAGGGAGGATTAACTAACCAGCGATACACCCAGCGAGGATTAACTAAGTACTGACATACCCAGGGAGGATTAATTAACCACCGACACACCCAGGGAGGATTAATTAAGTACCGACACACCCAGGGAGGATTAACCAAGTACTGACACACCCAGGGAGGATTAACAAGGTACTGACACACCCAGGGAGTATTAACTAACCACCGATGCACCCAGGGAATATTAACTAAGTACTGACACACGCAGGGAGGATTAACTAGGTACTGACACACCCAGGGAGGATTAACTAACCACCGATACACACAGGGAGGATTAACTAAGTATTGACACACCCAGGGAGGATTAACCAACCACCGATAAACCCAGGGAGGATTAATTAACCACCGACACACCCAGGGAGGATTAACTAACCACCGACACACCCAGGGAGGATTAATTAAACACCGTTACACCCAGGGAGGATTAACTAAGTACCGACACACCCAGGGAGCATTATTTAACCACCGATACACCCAGGGAGGATTAACTAATTACCGACACACCCAGGGAGGATTAATTAACCACTCATACACCCAGGGAGGATTAACTAACCACCAATACACCCAGGGAGGATTAACTAACCACCGACACACCCAGGGAGGATCAAATAACCACCGACACACCCAGGGAGGATTAACTGGGTACTGACATACCCAGGGAGTATTAACTAAGTACCGACACACCCAGGGAGGTTTAAATAACCACCGACACACCCAGGGAGTATTAAATAACTACCGACACACCCAGGGAGGATTAACTAGGTACTGACATACCCAGGGAGGATTAACTAACCACCGACACACCCAGGGAGGATTAAATAACCACCGACACACCCAGGGAGGATTAACTAGGTACTGACACACCCAGGGAGGATTAACTTACCACCGATACACCCAGGGAGGATTAACTAACCACCGATACACCCAGGGAGAATTAACTAGGTACCAACACACCCAGGGAGGATTAACTAACCACCGATACACCCAGGGAGCATTAACTAGGATCCAATACACCCAGGGAGGATTAAATAACCACCGATACACCCAGGGAGAATTAACTAGGTACCAACACACCCAGGGAGGAGTAACCAACCACCGATACAACCAGGGAGGATTAACTAACCACCGACACACCCAGGGAGGATCAAATAACCACCGACACACCCAGGGATGATTAACTAGGTACTGACATACCCAGGGAGGATTAACTAAGTACCGACACACCCAGGGAGGTTTAAATAACCACCGACACACCCAGGGAGGATTAACTAACCACCGACACACCCAGGGAGGATTAACTAGGTACTGACATACCCAGGGAGGATTAACTAACCACCGACACACCCAGGGAGGATTAAATAACCACCGACACACCCAGGGAGGATTAACTAGGTACTGACGCACCCAGGGAGGATTAACTAACCACCGATACACCCAGGGAGGATTAACTAACCACCGATACACCCAGGGAGGATTAACTAGGTACCAACACACCCAGGGAGCTTTAACTAACCACCGATACACCCAGGGAGCATTAACTAGGTACCAATACACCCAGGGAGGATTAAATAACCACCGATACACCCAGGGAGAATTAACTAGGTACCAACACACCCAGGGAGGATTAACCAACCACCGATACAACCAGGGAAGATTAATTAACCACCGACACACCCAGGAAGGATTAACTAACCACCGAAACACCGAGGGAGGATTAATTAAACACCGTTACACCCAGGGAGGATTAACTAAGTACCGACACACCCAGGGAGGATTAATTATCCACCGATACACCCAGGGAGGATTAACTATGTACCGACACACCCAGGGAGGATCAATTAACCACTGATACAACGAGGGAGGATTAACTAACCACCGATACACCCAGGGTGGATTAACTAGGTACTGACATACCCAGGGAGGATTAACTAACCACCGACACACCCAGGGAGGATTTACTAGGTAATGACACACCCAGGGAGGATTAATTAACCACCGATACACCCAGGGAGGATTAACTAAGTACCGACACACCCAGGGAGGATTAACTAACCAGCGATACACCCAGCGAGGATTAACTAAGTACTGACATACCCAGGGAGGATCAATTAACCACCGACACACCCAGGGAGGATTAATTAAGTACCGACACACCCAGGGAGGATTAACCAAGTACTGACACACCCAGGGAGGATTAACAAGGTACTGACACACCCAGGGAGTATTAACTAACCACCGATGCACCCAGGGAGGATTAACTAAGTACTGACACACGCAGGGAGGATTAACTAGGTACTGACACACCCAGGGAGGATTAACTAACCACCGATACACACAGGGAGGATTAACTAAGTATTGACACACCCAGGGAGGATTAACTAACCACCGATACACCCAGGGAGGATTAACTAACCACCGACACACCCAGGGATAATTAACTAAGTACTGATACACCCAGGGAGGATTAACTAACCTCCGATACACCCAGGGAGGATTTACTAACCACCGACACACCCAGGGAGGATTAATTAAACACCGTTACACCCAGGGAGGATTAACTAAGTACCGACCCACCCAGGGAGGATTAATTAACCACCGATACACCCAGGGAGGAGTAACTAAGTACCGACACACCCAGGGAGGATTAATTAACCACTGATACACCCAGGGAGGATTAACTAACCACCGATACACCCAGGGAGGATTAACTAACCACCAACACACCCAGGGAGGATTAATTAAACACCGTTACACCCAGGGAGGATTAACTAAGTACCGACATACCCAGGGAGGATTAACTAAGTACTGACATACCCAGGGAGGATTAAATAACCACCGACACACCCAGGGAGGATTAACTAACCAACGATACACCCAGGGAGGATTAACTATTTACTGACACACCCAGGGAGGATTAACAAGGTACTGACACACGCAGGGAGGATTAAATAACCACCGATACACCCAGGGAGAATTAACTAGGTACCAACACACCCAGGGAGGATTAACCAACCACCGATAAACCCAGGGAGGATTAATTAACCACCGACACACCCAGGGAGGATTAACTAACCACCGACACACCCAGGGAGGATTAATTAAACACCGTTACACCCAGGGAGGATTAACTAAGTACCGACACACCCAGGGAGCATTATTTAACCACCGATACACCCAGGGAGGATTAACTAATTACCGACACACCCAGGGAGGATTAATTAACCACTCATACACCCAGGGAGGATTAACTAACCACCGATACACCCAGGGAGGATTAACTAACCACCGACACACCCAGGGAGGATCAAATAACCACCGACACACCCAGGGAGGATTAACTAGGTACTGACATACCCAGGGAGTATTAACTAAGTACCGACACACCCAGGGAGGTTTAAATAACCACCGACACACCCAGGGAGTATTAAATAACTACCGACACACCCAGGGAGGATTAACTAGGTACTGACATACCCAGGGAGGATTAACTAACCACCGACACACCCAGGGAGGATTAAATAACCACCGACACACCCAGGGAGGATTAACTAGGTACTGACACACCCAGGGAGGATTAACTTACCACCGATACACCCAGGGAGGATTAACTAACCACCGATACACCCAGGGAGAATTAACTAGGTACCAACACACCCAGGGAGGATTAACTAACCACCGATACACCCAGGGAGCATTAACTAGGATCCAATACACCCAGGGAGGATTAAATAACCACCGATACACCCAGGGAGAATTAACTAGGTACCAACACACCCAGGGAGGAGTAACCAACCACCGATACAACCAGGGAGGATTAACTAACCACCGACACACCCAGGGAGGATCAAATAACCACCGACACACCCAGGGATGATTAACTAGGTACTGACATACCCAGGGAGGATTAACTAAGTACCGACACACCCAGGGAGGTTTAAATAACCACCGACACACCCAGGGATGATTAACTAACCACCGACACACCCAGGGAGGATTAACTAGGTACTGACATACCCAGGGAGGATTAACTAACCACCGACACACCCAGGGAGGATTAAATAACCACCGACACACCCAGGGAGGATTAACTAGGTACTGACACACCCAGGGAGGATTAACTAACCACCGATACACCCAGGGAGGATTAACTAACCACCGATACACCCAGGGAGGATTAACTAGGTACCAACACACCCAGGGAGCTTTAACTAACCACCGATACACCCAGGGAGCATTAACTAGGTACCAATACACCCAGGGAGGATTAAATAACCACCGATACACCCAGGGAGAATTAACTAGGTACCAACACACCCAGGGAGGATTAACCAACCACCGATACAACCAGGGAAGATTAATTAACCACCGACACACCCAGGAAGGATTAACTAACCACCGACACACCCAGGGAGGATTAATTAAACACCGTTACACCCAGGGAGGATTAACTAAGTACCGACACACCCAGGGAGGATTAATTATCCACCGATACACCCAGGGAGGATTAACTATGTACCGACACACCCAGGGAGGATCAATTAACCACTGATACAACGAGGGAGGATTAACTAACCACCGATACACCCAGGGTGGATTAACTAACCACCGACACACCCAGGGAGGATTAAATAACCACAGACACACCCAGGGAGGATTAACTAGGTACTGACATACCCAGGGAGGATTAACTAAGTACCGACACACCCAGGGAGGTTTAAATAACCACCGACAAACCCAGGGAGGATTAACTAACCACCGACACACCCAGGGAGGATTAACTAGGTACTGACATACCCAGGGAGGATTAACTAACCACCGACACACCCAGGGAGGATTAACTAGGTAATGACACACCCAGGGAGGATTAATTAACCACCGATACACCCAGGGAGGATTAACTAAGTACCGACACACCCAGGGAGGATTAACTAACCAGCGATACACCCAGCGAGGATTAACTAAGTCCTGACATACCCAGGGAGGATCAATTAACCACCGACACACCCAGGGAGGATTAATTAAGTACCGACACACCCAGGGAGGATTAACCAAGTACTGACACACCCAGGGAGGATTAACAAGGTACTGACACACCCAGGGAGTATTAACTAACCACCGATGCACCCAGGGAGGATTAACTAAGTACTGACACACGCAGGGAGGATTAACTAGGTACTGACACACCCAGGGAGGATTAACTAACCACCGATACACACAGGGAGGATTAACTAAGTATTGACACACCCAGGGAGGATTAACTAACCACCGATACACCCAGGGAGGATTAACTAACCACCGACACACCCAGGGATAATTAACTAAGTACTGATACACCCAGGGAGGATTAACTAACCTCCGATACACCCAGGGAGGATTTACTAACCACCGACACACCCAGGGAGGATAAATTAAACACCGTTACACCCAGGGAGCATTAACTAAGTACCGACTCACCCAGGGAGGATTAATTAACCACCGATACACCCAGGGAGGAGTAACTAAGTACCGACACACCCAGGGAGGATTAATTAACCACTGATACACCCAGGGAGGATTAACTAACCACCGATACACCCAGGGAGGATTAACTAACCACCGACACACCCAGGGAGGATTAATTAAACACCGTTACACCCAGGGAGGATTAACTAAGTACCGACACACTCAGGGAGGATTAATTCACCACCGATACACCCAGGGAGGATTCATTAACCACCGATACACCCAGGGAGGATTAACTAGGTACCAACACACCCAGGGAGGATTAACTAACCACCGATACACCCAGGGAGCATTAACTAGGTACCAACACACCCAGGGAGAATTAAATAACCACCGATACACCCAGGGAGAATTAACTAGGTACCAACACACCCAGGGAGGATTAACCAACCACCGATACACCCAGGGAGGATTAACTAACCACCAACACACCCAGGGAGCATTAATTAAACACCGTTACACCCAGGGAGGATTAACTAAGTACCGACACACCCAGGGAGGATTAACTAAGTACTGACATACCCAGGGAGGATTAAATAACCACCGACACACCCAGGGAGGATTAACTAACCAACGATACACCCAGGGAGGATTAACTATTTACTGACACACCCAGGGAGGATTAACAAGGTACTGACACACGCAGGGAGGATTAAATAACCACCGATACACCCAGGGAGAATTAACTAGGTACCAACACACCCAGGGAGGATTAACCAAACACCGATACACCCAGGGAGGATTAACTAACCACCGACACACCCAGGGAGGATTAATTAAACACCGTTACACCCAGGGAGGATTAACTAAGTACCGACACACCCAGGGAGCATTATTTAACCACCGATACACCCAGGGAGGATTAACTAATTACCGACACACCCAGGGAGGATTAAATAACCACTCAAACACCCAGGGAGGATTAACTAACCACCGACACACCCAGGGAGGATCAAATAACCACCGACACACCCAGGGAGGATTAACTAGGTACTGACATACCCAGGGAGTATTAACTAAGTACCGACACACCCAGGGAGGTTTAAATAACCACCGACACACCCAGGGAGTATTAACTAACCACCGACACACCCAGGGAGGATTAACTAGGTACTGACATACCCAGGGAGGATTAGCTAACCACCGACACATCCAGGGAGGATTAAATAACCACCGACACACCCAGGGAGGATTAACTAGGTACTGACACACCCAGGTAGGATTAACTAACCACCGATACACCCAGGGAGGATTAACTAACCACCGATACACCCAGGGAGGATTAACTAGGTACCAACACACCCAGGGAGGATTAACTAACCACCGATACACCCAGGGAGCATTAACTAGGATCCAATACACCCAGGGAGGATTAAATAACCACCGATACACCCAGTGAGAATTAACTAGGTACTAACACACCCAGGGAGGATTAACCAACCACCGATACAACCAGGGAGGATTAACTAACCACCGACACACCCAGGGAGGATCAAATAACCACCGACACACCCAGGGATGATTAACTAGGTACTGACATACCCAGGGAGGATTAACTAAGTACCGACACACCCAGGGAGGTTTAAATAACCACCGACACACCCAGGGAGGATTAACTAACCACCGACACACCCAGGGAGGATTAACTAGGTACTGACATACCCAGGGAGGATTAACTAACCACCGACACACCCAGGGAGGATTAAATAACCACCGACACACCCAGGGAGGATTAACTAGGTACTGACGCACCCAGGGAGGATTAACTAACCACCGATACACCCAGGGAGGATTAACTAACCACCGATACACCCAGGGAGGATTAACTAGGTACCAACACACCCAGGGAGCTTTAACTAACCACCGATACACCCAGGGAGCATTAACTAGGTACCAATACACCCAGGGAGGATTAAATAACCACCGATACACCCAGGGAGAATTAACTAGGTACCAACACACCCAGGGAGGATTAACCAACCACCGATACAACCAGGGAAGATTAATTAACCACCGACACACCCAGGAAGGATTAACTAACCACCGACACACCCAGGGAGGATTAATTAAACACCGTTACACCCAGGGAGGATTAACTAAGTACCGACACACCCAGGGAGGATTAATTATCCACCGATACACCCAGGGAGGATTAACTATGTACCGACACACCCAGGGAGGATCAATTAACCACTGATACAACGAGGGAGGATTAACTAACCACCGATACACCCAGGGTGGATTAACTAACCACCGACACACCCAGGGAGGATTAAATAACCACAGACACACCCAGGGAGGATTAAATAGGTACTGACATACCCAGGGAGGATTAACTAAGTACCAACACACCCAGGGAGGTTTAAATAACCACCGACAAACCCAGGGAGGATTAACTAACCACCGACACACCCAGGGAGGATTAACTAGGTACTGACATACCCAGGGAGGATTAACTAACCACCGACACACCCAGGGAGGATTAACTAGGTAATGACACACCCAGGGAGGATTAATTAACCACCGATACACCCAGGGAGGATTAACTAAGTACCGACACACCCAGGGAGGATTAACTAACCAGCGATACACCCAGCGAGGATTAACTAAGTACTGACATACCCAGGGAGGATCAATTAACCACCGACACACCCAGGGAGGATTAACTAAGTACCGACACACCCAGGGAGGATTAACTAAGTACTGACATACCCAGGGAGGATTAACAAGGTACTGACACACGCAGGGAGGATTAAATAACCACCGATACACCCAGGGAGAATTAACTAGGTACCCACACACCCAGGGAGGATTAACCAAACACCGATACACCCAGGGAGGATTAATTAACCACCGACACACCCAGGGAGGATTAACTAACCACCGACACAGCCAGGGAGGATTAATTAAACACCGTTACACCCAGGGAGGATTAACTAAGTACCGACACACCCAGGGAGCATTATTTAACCACCGATACACCCAGGGAGGATTAACTAATTACCGACACACCCAGGGAGGATTAATTAACCACTCATACACCCAGGGAGGATTAACTAACCACCGACACACCCAGGGAGGATCAAATAACCACCGACACACCCAGGGAGGATTAACTAGGTACTGACATACCCAGGGAGTATTAACTAAGTACCGACACACCCAGGGAGGTTTAAATAACCACCGACACACCCAGGGAGTATTAACTAACCACCGACACACCCAGGGAGGATTAACTAGGTACTGACATACCCAGGGAGGATTAACTAACCACCGACACACCCAGGGAGGATTAAATAACCACCGACACACCCAGGGAGGATTAACTAGGTACTGACACACCCAGGGAGGATTAACTAACCACCGATACACCCAGGGAGGATTAACTAACCACCGATACACCCAGGGAGGATTAACTAGGTACCAACACACCCAGGGAGGATTAACTAACCACCGATACACCCAGGGAGCATTAACTAGGATCCAATACACCCAGGGAGGATTAAATAACCACCGATACACCCAGGGAGAATTAACTAGGTACCAACACACCCAGGGAGGATTAACCAACCACCGATACACCCAGGAAGGATTAACTAGGTACCAACACACCCAGGGAGGATTAACTAACCACTGATACACCCAGGGAGCATTAACTAGGATCCAATACACCCAGGGAGGATTAAATAACCACCGATACACCCAGGGAGAATCAACTAGGTACCAACACACCCAGGGAGGATTAACCAACCACCGATACAACCAGGGAGGATTAACTAACCACCGACACACCCAGGGAGGATCAAATAACCACCGACACACCCAGGGATGATTAACTAGGTACTGACATACCCAGGGAGGATTAACTAAGTACCGACACACCCAGGGAGGTTTAAATAACCACCGACACACCCAGGGAGGATTAACTAACCACCGACACACCCAGGGAGGATTAACTAGGTACTGACATACCCAGGGAGGATTAACTAACCACCGACACACCCAGGGAGGATTAAATAACCACCGACACACCCAGGGAGGATTAACTAGGTACTGACACACCCAGGGAGGATTAACTAACCACCGATACACCCAGGGAGGATTAACTAACCACCGATACACCCAGGGAGGATTAACTAGGTACCAACACACCCAGGGAGCTTTAACTAACCACCGATACACCCAGGGAGCATTAACTAGGTACCAATACACTCAGGGAGGATTAAATAACCACCGATACACCCAGGGAGAATTAACTAGGTACCAACACACCCAGGGAGGATTAACCAACCACCGATACAACCAGGGAAGATTAATTAACCACCGACACACCCAGGAAGGATTAACTAACCACCGACACACCCAGGGAGGATTAATTAAACACCGTTACACCCAGGGAGGATTAACTAAGTACCGACACACCCAGGGAGGATTAATTATCCACCGATACACCCAGGGAGGATTAACTATGTACCGACACACCCAGGGAGGATCAATTAACCACTGATACAACGAGGGAGGATTAACTAACCACCGATACACCCAGGGTGGATTAACTAACCACCGACACACCCAGGGAGGATTAAATAACCACAGACACACCCAGGGAGGATTAACTAGGTACTGACATACCCAGGGAGGATTAACTAAGTACCGACACACCCAGGGAGGTTTAAATAACCACCGACAAACCCAGGGAGGATTATCTAACCACCGACACACCCAGGGAGGATTAACTAGGTACTGACATACCCAGGGAGGATTAACTAACCACCGACA
Organism: Carcharodon carcharias; assembly: GCF_017639515.1. Classification (NCBI taxonomy): domain Eukaryota; kingdom Metazoa; phylum Chordata; class Chondrichthyes; order Lamniformes; family Lamnidae; genus Carcharodon; species Carcharodon carcharias. Next base: position 115,993 of record NW_024470882.1, read on the forward strand.
CACCCAGGGAGGATTAACTAGGTAATGACACACCCAGGGAGGATTAATTAACCACCGATACACCCAGGGAGGATTAACTAAGTACCGACACACCCAGGGAGGATTAACTAACCACCGATACACCCAGCGAGGATTAACTAAGTACTGACATACCCAGGGAGGATCAATTAACCACCGACACACCCAGGGAGGATTAATTAAGTACCGACACACCCAGGGAGGATTAACCAAGTACTGACACACCCAGGGAGGATTAACAAGGTACTGACACACCCAGGGAGTATTAACTAACCACCGATGCACCCAGGGAGGATTAACTAAGTACTGACACACGCAGGGAGGATTAACTAGGTACTGACACACCCAGGGAGGATTAACTAACCACCGATACACACAGGGAGGATTAACTAAGTATTGACACACCCAGGGAGGATTAACTAACCACCGATACACCCAGGGAGGATTAACTAACCACCGACACACCCAGGGATAATTAACTAAGTACTGATACACCCAGGGAGGATTAACTAACCTCCGATACACCCAGGGAGGATTTACTAACCACCGACACACCCAGGGAGGATAAATTAAACACCGTTACACCCAGGGAGCATTAACTAAGTACCGACTCACCCAGGGAGGATTAATTAACCACCGATACACCCAGGGAGGAGTAACTAAGTACCGACACACCCAGGGAGGATTAATTAACCACTGATACACCCAGGGAGGATTAACTAACCACCGATACACCCAGGGAGGATTAACTAACCACCGACACACCCAGGGAGGATTAATTAAACACCGTTACACCCAGGGAGGATTAACTAAGTACCGACACACTCAGGGAGGATTAATTCACCACCGATACACCCAGGGAGGATTCATTAACCACCGATACACCCAGGGAGGATTAACTAGGTACCAACACACCCAGGGAGGATTAACTAACCACCGATACACCCAGGGAGCATTAACTAGGTACCAACACACCCAGGGAGAATTAAATAACCACCGATACACCCAGGGAGAATTAACTAGGTACCAACACACCCAGGGAGGATTAACCAACCACCGATACACCCAGGGAGGATTAACTAACCACCAACACACCCAGGGAGCATTAATTAAACACCGTTACACCCAGGGAGGATTAACTAAGTACCGACACACCCAGGGAGGATTAACTAAGTACTGACATACCCAGGGAGGATTAAATAACCACCGACACACCCAGGGAGGATTAACTAACCAACGATACACCCAGGGAGGATTAACTATTTACTGACACACCCAGGGAGGATTAACAAGGTACTGACACACGCAGGGAGGATTAAATAACCACCGATACACCCAGGGAGAATTAACTAGGTACCAACACACCCAGGGAGGATTAACCAAACACCGATACACCCAGGGAGGATTAACTAACCACCGACACACCCAGGGAGGATTAATTAAACACCGTTACACCCAGGGAGGATTAACTAAGTACCGACACACCCAGGGAGCATTATTTAACCACCGATACACCCAGGGAGGATTAACTAATTACCGACACACCCAGGGAGGATTAATTAACCACTCATACACCCAGGGAGGATTAACTAACCACCGACACACCCAGGGAGGATCAAATAACCACCGACACACCCAGGGAGGATTAACTAGGTACTGACATACCCAGGGAGTATTAACTAAGTACCGACACACCCAGGGAGGTTTAAATAACCACCGACACACCCAGGGAGTATTAACTAACCACCGACACACCCAGGGAGGATTAACTAGGTACTGACATACCCAGGGAGGATTAACTAACCACCGACACACCCAGGGAGGATTAAATAACCACCGACACACCCAGGGAGGATTAACTAGGTACTGACACACCCAGGTAGGATTAACTAACCACCGATACACCCAGGGAGGATTAACTAACCACCGATACACCCAGGGAGGATTAACTAGGTACCAACACACCCAGGGAGGATTAACTAACCACCGATACACCCAGGGAGCATTAACTAGGATCCAATACACCCAGGGAGGATTAAATAACCACCGATACACCCAGGGAGAATTAACTAGGTACTAACACACCCAGGGAGGATTAACCAACCACCGATACAACCAGGGAGGATTAACTAACCACCGACACACCCAGGGAGGATCAAATAACCACCGACACACCCAGGGATGATTAACTAGGTACTGACATACCCAGGGAGGATTAACTAAGTACCGACACACCCAGGGAGGTTTAAATAACCACCGACACACCCAGGGAGGATTAACTAACCACCGACACACCCAGGGAGGATTAACTAGGTACTGACATACCCAGGGAGGATTAACTAACCACCGACACACCCAGGGAGGATTAAATAACCACCGACACACCCAGGGAGGATTAACTAGGTACTGACACACCCAGGGAGGATTAACTAACCACCGATACACCCAGGGAGGATTAACTAACCACCGATACACCCAGGGAGGATTAACTAGGTACCAACACACCCAGGGAGCTTTAACTAACCACCGATACACCCAGGGAGCATTAACTAGGTACCAATACACCCAGGGAGGATTAAATAACCACCGATACACCCAGGGAGAATTAACTAGGTACCAACACACCCAGGGAGGATTAACCAACCACCGATACAACCAGGGAAGATTAATTAACCACCGACACACCCAGGAAGGATTAACTAACCACCGACACACCCAGGGAGGATTAATTAAACACCGTTACACCCAGGGAGGATTAACTAAGTACCGACACACCCAGGGAGGATTAATTATCCACCGATACACCCAGGGAGGATTAACTATGTACCGACACACCCAGGGAGGATCAATTAACCACTGATACAACGAGGGAGGATTAACTAACCACCGATACACCCAGGGTGGATTAACTAACCATCGACACACCCAGGGAGGATTAAATAACCACAGACACACCCAGGGAGGATTAACTAGGTACTGACATACCCAGGGAGGATTAACTAAGTACCAACACACCCAGGGAGGTTTAAATAACCACCGACAAACCCAGGGAGGATTAACTAACCACCGACACACCCAGGGAGGATTAACTAGGTACTGACATACCCAGGGAGGATTAACTAACCACCGACACACCCAGGGAGGATTAACTAGGTAATGACACACCCAGGGAGGATTAATTAACCACCGATACACCCAGGGAGGATTAACTAAGTACCGACACACCCAGGGAGGATTAACTAACCAGCGATACACCCAGCGAGGATTAACTAAGTACTGACATACCCAGGGAGGATCAATTAACCACCGACACACCCAGGGAGGATTAACTAAGTACCGACACACCCAGGGAGGATTAACTAAGTACTGACATACCCAGGGAGGATTAACAAGGTACTGACACACGCAGGGAGGAATAAATAACCACCGATACACCCAGGGAGAATTAACTAGGTACCCACACACCCAGGGAGGATTAACCAAACACCGATACACCCAGGGAGGATTAATTAACCACCGACACACCCAGGGAGGATTAACTAACCACCGACACACCCAGGGAGGATTAATTAAACACCGTTACACCCAGGGAGGATTAACTAAGTACCGACACACCCAGGGAGCATTATTTAACCACCGATACACCCAGGGAGGATTAACTAATTACCGACACACCCAGGGAGGATTAATTAACCACTCATACACCCAGGGAGGATTAACTAACCACCGACACACCCAGGGAGGATCAAATAACCACCGACACACCCAGGGAGGATTAACTAGGTACTGACATACCCAGGGAGTATTAACTAAGTACCGACACACCCAGGGAGGTTTAAATAACCACCGACACACCCAGGGAGTATTAACTAACCACCGACACACCCAGGGAGGATTAACTAGGTACTGACATACCCAGGGAGGATTAACTAACCACCGACACACCCAGGGAGGATTAAATAACCACCGACACACCCAGGGAGGATTAACTAGGTACTGACACACCCAGGGAGGATTAACTAACCACCGATACACCCAGGGAGGATTAACTAACCACCGATACACCCAGGGAGGATTAACTAGGTACCAACACACCCAGGGAGGATTAACTAACCACCGATACACCCAGGGAGCATTAACTAGGATCCAATACACCCAGGGAGGATTAAATAACCACCGATACACCCAGGGAGAATTAACTAGGTAGTACCAACACACCCAGGGAGGATTAACCAACCACCGATACACCCAGGAAGGATTAACTAGGTACCAACACACCCAGGGAGGATTAACTAACCACCGATACACCCAGGGAGCATTAACTAGGATCCAATACACCCAGGGAGGATTAAATAACCACCGATACACCCAGGGAGAATTAACTAGGTACCAACACACCCAGGGAGGATTAACCAACCACCGATACAACCAGGGAGGATTAACTAACCACCGACACACCCAGGGAGGATCAAATAACCACCGACACACCCAGGGATGATTAACTAGGTACTGACATACCCAGGGAGGATTAACTAAGTACCGACACACCCAGGGAGGTTTAAATAACCACCGACACACCCAGGGAGGATTAACTAACCACCGACACACCCAGGGAGGATTAACTAGGTACTGACATACCCAGGGAGGATTAACTAACCACCGACACACCCAGGGAGGATTAAATAACCACCGACACACCCAGGGAGGATTAACTAGGTACTGACGCACCCAGGGAGGATTAACTAACCACCGATACACCCAGGGAGGATTAACTAACCACCGATACACCCAGGGAGGATTAACTAGGTACCAACACACCCAGGGAGCTTTAACTAACCACCGATACACCCAGGGAGCATTAACTAGGTACCAATACACCCAGGGAGGATTAAATAACCACCGATACACCCAGGGAGAATTAACTAGGTACCAACACACCCAGGGAGGATTAACCAACCACCGATACAACCAGGGAAGATTAATTAACCACCGACACACCCAGGAAGGATTAACTAACCACCGACACACCCAGGGAGGATTAATTAAACACCGTTACACCCAGGGAGGATTAACTAAGTACCGACACACCCAGGGAGGATTAATTATCCACCGATACACCCAGGGAGGATTAACTATGTACCGACACACCCAGGGAGGATCAATTAACCACTGATACAACGAGGGAGGATTAACTAACCACCGATACACCCAGGGTGGATTAACTAACCACCGACACACCCAGGGAGGATTAAATAACCACAGACACACCCAGGGAGGATTAAATAGGTACTGACATACCCAGGGAGGATTAACTAAGTACCAACACACCCAGGGAGGTTTAAATAACCACCGACAAACCCAGGGAGGATTAACTAACCACCGACACACCCAGGGAGGATTAACTAGGTACTGACATACCCAGGGAGGATTAACTAACCACCGACACACCCAGGGAGGATTAACTAGGTAATGACACACCCAGGGAGGATTAATTAACCACCGATACACCCAGGGAGGATTAACTAAGTACCGACACACCCAGGGAGGATTAACTAACCAGCGATACACCCAGCGAGGATTAACTAAGTACTGACATACCCAGGGAGGATCAATTAACCACCGACACACCCAGGGAGGATTAACTAAGTACCGACACACCCAGGGAGGATTAACTAAGTACTGACATACCCAGGGAGGATTAACAAGGTACTGACACACGCAGGGAGGATTAAATAACCACCGATACACCCAGGGAGAATTAACTAGGTACCCACACACCCAGGGAGGATTAACCAAACACCGATACACCCAGGGAGGATTAATTAACCACCGACACACCCAGGGAGGATTAACTAACCACCGACACAGCCAGGGAGGATTAATTAAACACCGTTACACCCAGGGAGGATTAACTAAGTACCGACACACCCAGGGAGCATTATTTAACCACCGATACACCCAGGGAGGATTAACTAATTACCGACACACCCAGGGAGGATTAATTAACCACTCATACACCCAGGGAGGATTAACTAACCACCGACACACCCAGGGAGGATCAAATAACCACCGACACACCCAGGGAGGATTAACTAGGTACTGACATACCCAGGGAGTATTAACTAAGTACCGACACACCCAGGGAGGTTTAAATAACCACCGACACACCCAGGGAGTATTAACTAACCACCGACACACCCAGGGAGGATTAACTAGGTACTGACATACCCAGGGAGGATTAACTAACCACCGACACACCCAGGGAGGATTAAATAACCACCGACACACCCAGGGAGGATTAACTAGGTACTGACACACCCAGGGAGGATTAACTAACCACCGATACACCCAGGGAGGATTAACTAACCACCGATACACCCAGGGAGGATTAACTAGGTACCAACACACCCAGGGAGGATTAACTAACCACCGATACACCCAGGGAGCATTAACTAGGATCCAATACACCCAGGGAGGATTAAATAACCACCGATACACCCAGGGAGAATTAACTAGGTACCAACACACCCAGGGAGGATTAACCAACCACCGATACACCCAGGAAGGATTAACTAGGTACCAACACACCCAGGGAGGATTAACTAACCACTGATACACCCAGGGAGCATTAACTAGGATCCAATACACCCAGGGAGGATTAAATAACCACCGATACACCCAGGGAGAATCAACTAGGTACCAACACACCCAGGGAGGATTAACCAACCACCGATACAACCAGGGAGGATTAACTAACCACCGACACACCCAGGGAGGATCAAATAACCACCGACACACCCAGGGATGATTAACTAGGTACTGACATACCCAGGGAGGATTAACTAAGTACCGACACACCCAGGGAGGTTTAAATAACCACCGACACACCCAGGGAGGATTAACTAACCACCGACACACCCAGGGAGGATTAACTAGGTACTGACATACCCAGGGAGGATTAACTAACCACCGACACACCCAGGGAGGATTAAATAACCACCGACACACCCAGGGAGGATTAACTAGGTACTGACACACCCAGGGAGGATTAACTAACCACCGATACACCCAGGGAGGATTAACTAACCACCGATACACCCAGGGAGGATTAACTAGGTACCAACACACCCAGGGAGCTTTAACTAACCACCGATACACCCAGGGAGCATTAACTAGGTACCAATACACTCAGGGAGGATTAAATAACCACCGATACACCCAGGGAGAATTAACTAGGTACCAACACACCCAGGGAGGATTAACCAACCACCGATACAACCAGGGAAGATTAATTAACCACCGACACACCCAGGAAGGATTAACTAACCACCGACACACCCAGGGAGGATTAATTAAACACCGTTACACCCAGGGAGGATTAACTAAGTACCGACACACCCAGGGAGGATTAATTATCCACCGATACACCCAGGGAGGATTAACTATGTACCGACACACCCAGGGAGGATCAATTAACCACTGATACAACGAGGGAGGATTAACTAACCACCGATACACCCAGGGTGGATTAACTAACCACCGACACACCCAGGGAGGATTAAATAACCACAGACACACCCAGGGAGGATTAACTAGGTACTGACATACCCAGGGAGGATTAACTAAGTACCGACACACCCAGGGAGGTTTAAATAACCACCGACAAACCCAGGGAGGATTATCTAACCACCGACACACCCAGGGAGGATTAACTAGGTACTGACATACCCAGGGAGGATTAACTAACCACCGACACACCCAGGGAGGATTAACTAGGTAATGACACACCCAGGGAGGATTAATTAACCACCGATACACCCAGGGAGGATTAACTAAGTACCGACACACCCAGGGAGGATTAACTAACCACCGATACACCCAGCGAGGATTAACTAAGTACTGACATACCCAGGGAGGATCAATTAACCACCGACACACCCAGGGAGGATTAATTAAGTACCGACACACCCAGGGAGGATTAACCAAGTACTGACACACCCAGGGAGGATTAACAAGGTACTGACACACCCAGGGAGTATTAACTAACCACCGATGCACCCAGGGAGGATTAACTAAGTACTGACACACGCAGGGAGGATTAACTAGGTACTGACACACCCAGGGAGGATTAACTAACCACCGATACACACAGGGAGGATTAACTAAGTATTGACACACCCAGGGAGGATTAACTAACCACCGATACACCCAGGGAGGATTAACTAACCACCGACACACCCAGGGATAATTAACTAAGTACTGATACACCCAGGGAGGATTAACTAACCTCCGATACACCCAGGGAGGATTTACTAACCACCGACACACCCAGGGAGGATAAATTAAACACCGTTACACCCAGGGAGCATTAACTAAGTACCGACTCACCCAGGGAGGATTAATTAACCACCGATACACCCAGGGAGGAGTAACTAAGTACCGACACACCCAGGGAGGATTAATTAACCACTGATACACCCAGGGAGGATTAACTAACCACCGATACACCCAGGGAGGATTAACTAACCACCGACACACCCAGGGAGGATTAATTAAACACCGTTACACCCAGGGAGGATTAACTAAGTACCGACACACTCAGGGAGGATTAATTCACCACCGATACACCCAGGGAGGATTCATTAACCACCGATACACCCAGGGAGGATTAACTAGGTACCAACACACCCAGGGAGGATTAACTAACCACCGATACACCCAGGGAGCATTAACTAGGTACCAACACACCCAGGGAGAATTAAATAACCACCGATACACCCAGGGAGAATTAACTAGGTACCAACACACCCAGGGAGGATTAACCAACCACCGATACACCCAGGGAGGATTAACTAACCACCAACACACCCAGGGAGCATTAATTAAACACCGTTACACCCAGGGAGGATTAACTAAGTACCGACACACCCAGGGAGGATTAACTAAGTACTGACATACCCAGGGAGGATTAAATAACCACCGACACACCCAGGGAGGATTAACTAACCAACGATACACCCAGGGAGGATTAACTATTTACTGACACACCCAGGGAGGATTAACAAGGTACTGACACACGCAGGGAGGATTAAATAACCACCGATACACCCAGGGAGAATTAACTAGGTACCAACACACCCAGGGAGGATTAACCAAACACCGATACACCCAGGGAGGATTAACTAACCACCGACACACCCAGGGAGGATTAATTAAACACCGTTACACCCAGGGAGGATTAACTAAGTACCGACACACCCAGGGAGCATTATTTAACCACCGATACACCCAGGGAGGATTAACTAATTACCGACACACCCAGGGAGGATTAATTAACCACTCATACACCCAGGGAGGATTAACTAACCACCGACACACCCAGGGAGGATCAAATAACCACCGACACACCCAGGGAGGATTAACTAGGTACTGACATACCCAGGGAGTATTAACTAAGTACCGACACACCCAGGGAGGTTTAAATAACCACCGACACACCCAGGGAGTATTAACTAACCACCGACACACCCAGGGAGGATTAACTAGGTACTGACATACCCAGGGAGGATTAACTAACCACCGACACACCCAGGGAGGATTAAATAACCACCGACACACCCAGGGAGGATTAACTAGGTACTGACACACCCAGGTAGGATTAACTAACCACCGATACACCCAGGGAGGATTAACTAACCACCGATACACCCAGGGAGGATTAACTAGGTACCAACACACCCAGGGAGGATTAACTAACCACCGATACACCCAGGGAGCATTAACTAGGATCCAATACACCCAGGGAGGATTAAATAACCACCGATACACCCAGGGAGAATTAACTAGGTACTAACACACCCAGGGAGGATTAACCAACCACCGATACAACCAGGGAGGATTAACTAACCACCGACACACCCAGGGAGGATCAAATAACCACCGACACACCCAGGGATGATTAACTAGGTACTGACATACCCAGGGAGGATTAACTAAGTACCGACACACCCAGGGAGGTTTAAATAACCACCGACACACCCAGGGAGGATTAACTAACCACCGACACACCCAGGGAGGATTAACTAGGTACTGACATACCCAGGGAGGATTAACTAACCACCGACACACCCAGGGAGGATTAAATAACCACCGACACACCCAGGGAGGATTAACTAGGTACTGACACACCCAGGGAGGATTAACTAACCACCGATACACCCAGGGAGGATTAACTAACCACTGATACACCCAGGGAGGATTAACTAGGTACCAACACACCCAGGGAGCTTTAACTAACCACCGATACACCCAGGGAGCATTAACTAGGTACCAATACACCCAGGGAGGATTAAATAACCACCGATACACCCAGGGAGAATTAACTAGGTACCAACACACCCAGGGAGGATTAACCAACCACCGATACAACCAGGGAAGATTAATTAACCACCGACACACCCAGGAAGGATTAACTAACCACCGACACACCCAGGGAGGATTAATTAAACACCGTTACACCCAGGGAGGATTAACTAAGTACCGACACACCCAGGGAGGATTAATTATCCACCGATACACCCAGGGAGGATTAACTATGTACCGACACACCCAGGGAGGATCAATTAACCACTGATACAACGAGGGAGGATTAACTAACCACCGATACACCCAGGGTGGATTAACTAACCATCGACACACCCAGGGAGGATTAAATAACCACAGACACACCCAGGGAGGATTAACTAGGTACTGACATACCCAGGGAGGATTAACTAAGTACCAACACACCCAGGGAGGTTTAAATAACCACCGACAAACCCAGGGAGGATTAACTAACCACCGACACACCCAGGGAGGATTAACTAGGTACTGACATACCCAGGGAGGATTAACTAACCACCGACACACCCAGGGAGGATTAACTAGGTAATGACACACCCAGGGAGGATTAATTAACCACCGATACACCCAGGGAGGATTAACTAAGTACCGACACACCCAGGGAGGATTAACTAACCAGCGATACACCCAGCGAGGATTAACTAAGTACTGACATACCCAGGGAGGATCAATTAACCACCGACACACCCAGGGAGGATTAACTAAGTACCGACACACCCAGGGAGGATTAACTAAGTACTGACATACCCAGGGAGGATTAACAAGGTACTGACACACGCAGGGAGGAATAAATAACCACCGATACACCCAGGGAGAATTAACTAGGTACCCACACACCCAGGGAGGATTAACCAAACACCGATACACCCAGGGAGGATTAATTAACCACCGACACACCCAGGGAGGATTAACTAACCACCGACACACCCAGGGAGGATTAATTAAACACCGTTACACCCAGGGAGGATTAACTAAGTACCGACACACCCAGGGAGCATTATTTAACCACCGATACACCCAGGGAGGATTAACTAATTACCGACACACCCAGGGAGGATTAATTAACCACTCATACACCCAGGGAGGATTAACTAACCACCGACACACCCAGGGAGGATCAAATAACCACCGACACACCCAGGGAGGATTAACTAGGTACTGACATACCCAGGGAGTATTAACTAAGTACCGACACACCCAGGGAGGTTTAAATAACCACCGACACACCCAGGGAGTATTAACTAACCACCGACACACCCAGGGAGGATTAACTAGGTACTGACATACCCAGGGAGGATTAACTAACCACCGACACACCCAGGGAGGATTAAATAACCACCGACACACCCAGGGAGGATTAACTAGGTACTGACACACCCAGGGAGGATTAACTAACCACCGATACACCCAGGGAGGATTAACTAACCACCGATACACCCAGGGAGGATTAACTAGGTACCAACACACCCAGGGAGGATTAACTAACCACCGATACACCCAGGGAGCATTAACTAGGATCCAATACACCCAGGGAGGATTAAATAACCACCGATACACCCAGGGAGAATTAACTAGGTAGATACCAACACACCCAGGGAGGATTAACCAACCACCGATACACCCAGGAAGGATTAACTAGGTACCAACACACCCAGGGAGGATTAACTAACCACCGATACACCCAGGGAGCATTAACTAGGATCCAATACACCCAGGGAGGATTAAATAACCACCGATACACCCAGGGAGAATTAACTAGGTACCAACACACCCAGGGAGGATTAACCAACCACCGATACAACCAGGGAGGATTAACTAACCACCGACACACCCAGGGAGGATCAAATAACCACCGACACACCCAGGGATGATTAACTAGGTACTGACATACCCAGGGAGGATTAACTAAGTACCGACACACCCAGGGAGGTTTAAATAACCACCGACACACCCAGGGAGGATTAACTAACCACCGACACACCCAGGGAGGATTAACTAGGTACTGACATACCCAGGGAGGATTAACTAACCACCGACACACCCAGGGAGGATTAAATAACCACCGACACACCCAGGGAGGATTAACTAGGTACTGACACACCCAGGGAGGATTAACTAACCACCGATACACCCAGGGAGGATTAACTAACCACCGATACACCCAGGGAGGATTAACTAGGTACCAACACACCCAGGGAGCTTTAACTAACCACCGATACACCCAGGGAGCATTAACTAGGTACCAATACACCCAGGGAGGATTAAATAACCACCGATACACCCAGGGAGAATTAACTAGGTACCAACACACCCAGGGAGGATTAACCAACCACCGATACAACCAGGGAAGATTAATTAACCACCGACACACCCAGGAAGGATTAACTAACCACCGACACACCCAGGGAGGATTAATTAAACACCGTTACACCCAGGGAGGATTAACTAAGTACCGACACACCCAGGGAGGATTAATTATCCACCTATACACCCAGGGAGGATTAACTATGTACCGACACACCCAGGGAGGATCAATTAACCACTGATACAACGAGGGAGGATTAACTAACCACCGATACACCCAGGGTGGATTAACTAACCACCGACACACCCAGGGAGGATTAAATAACCACAGACACACCCAGGGAGGATTAACTAGGTACTGACATACCCAGGGAGGATTAACTAAGTACCGACACACCCAGGGAGGTTTAAATAACCACCGACAAACCCAGGGAGGATTAACTAACCACCGACACACCCAGGGAGGATTAACTAGGTACTGACATACCCAGGGAGGATTAACTAACCACCGACACACCCAGGGAGGATTAACTAGGTAATGACACACCCAGGGAGGATTAATTAACCACCGATACACCCAGGGAGGATTAACTAAGTACCGACACACCCAGGGAGGATTAACTAACCAGCGATACACCCAGCGAGGATTAACTAAGTACTGACATACCCAGGGAGGATCAATTAACCACCGACACACCCAGGGAGGATTAACTAAGTACCAACACACCCAGGGAGGATTAACTAAGTACTGACATACCCAGGGAGGATTAACAAGGTACTGACACACGCAGGGAGGATTAAATAACCACCGATACACCCAGGGAGAATTAACTAGGTACCCACACACCCAGGGAGGATTAACCAAACACCGATACACCCAGGGAGGATTAATTAACCACCGACACACCCAGGGAGGATTAACTAACCACCGACACACCCAGGGAGGATTAATTAAACACCGTTACACCCAGGGAGGATTAACTAAGTACCGACACACCCAGGGAGCATTATTTAACCACCGATACACCCAGGGAGGATTAACTAATTACCGACACACCCAGGGAGGATTAATTAACCACTCATACACCCAGGGAGGATTAACTAACCACCGACACACCCAGGGAGGATCAAATAACCACCGACACACCCAGGGAGGATTAACTAGGTACTGACATACCCAGGGAGTATTAACTAAGTACCGACACACCCAGGGAGGTTTAAATAACCACCGACACACCCAGGGAGGATTAACTAACCACCGACACACCCAGGGAGGATTAACTAGGTACTGACATACCCAGGGAGGATTAACTAACCACCGACACACCCAGGGAGGATTAAATAACCACCGACACACCCAGGGAGGATTAACTAGGTACTGACACACCCAGGGAGGATTAACTAACCACCGATACACCCAGGGAGGATTAACTAACCACCGATACACCCAGGGAGGATTAACTAGGTACCAACACACCCAGGGAGGATTAACTAACCACCGATACACCCAGGGAGCATTAACTAGGATCCAATACACCCAGGGAGGATTAAATAACCACCGATACACCCAGGGAGAATTAACTACGTACCAACACACCCAGGGAGGATTAACCAACCACCGATACACCCAGGAAGGATTAACTAGGTACCAACACACCCAGGGAGGATTAACTAACCACCGATACACCCAGGGAGCATTAACTAGGATCCAATACACCCAGGGAGGATTAAATAACCACCGATACACCCAGGGAGAATTAACTAGGTACCAACACACCCAGGGAGGATTAACCAACCACCGATACAACCAGGGAGGATTAACTAACCACCGACACACCCAGGGAGGATCAAATAACCACCGACACACCCAGGGATGATTAACTAGGTACTGACATACCCAGGGAGGATTAACTAAGTACCGACACACCCAGGGAGGTTTAAATAACCACCGACACACCCAGGGAGGATTAACTAACCACCGACACACCCAGGGAGGATTAACTAGGTACTGACATACCCAGGGAGGATTAACTAACCACCGACACACCCAGGGAGGATTAAATAACCACCGACACACCCAGGGAGGATTAACTAGGTACTGACACACCCAGGGAGGATTAACTAACCACCGATACACCCAGGGAGGATTAACTAACCACCGATACACCCAGGGAGGATTAACTAGGTACCAACACACCCAGGGAGCTTTAACTAACCACCGATACACCCAGGGAGCATTAACTAGGTACCAATACACCCAGGGAGGATTAAATAACCACCGATACACCCAGGGAGAATTAACTAGGTACCAACACACCCAGGGAGGATTAACCAACCACCGATACAACCAGGGAAGATTAATTAACCACCGACACACCCAGGAAGGATTAACTAACCACCGACACACCCAGGGAGGATTAATTAAACACCGTTACACCCAGGGAGGATTAACTAAGTACCGACACACCCAGGGAGGATTAATTATCCACCTATACACCCAGGGAGGATTAACTATGTACCGACACACCCAGGGAGGATCAATTAACCACTGATACAACGAGGGAGGATTAACTAACCACCGATACACCCAGGGTGGATTAACTAACCACCGACACACCCAGGGAGGATTAAATAACCACAGACACACCCAGGGAGGATTAACTAGGTACTGACATACCCAGGGAGGATTAACTAAGTACCGACACACCCAGGGAGGTTTAAATAACCACCGACAAACCCAGGGAGGATTAACTAACCACCGACACACCCAGGGAGGATTAACTAGGTACTGACATACCCAGGGAGGATTAACTAACCACCGACACACCCAGGGAGGATTAACTAGGTAATGACACACCCAGGGAGGATTAATTAACCACCGATACACCCAGGGAGGATTAACTAAGTACCGACACACCCAGGGAGGATTAACTAACCAGCGATACACCCAGCGAGGATTAACTAAGTACTGACATACCCAGGGAGGATCAATTAACCACCGACACACCCAGGGAGGATTAATTAAGTACCGACACACCCAGGGAGGATTAACCAAGTACTGAAACACCCAGGGAGGATTAACAAGGTACTGACACACCCAGGGAGTATTAACTAACCACCGATGCACCCAGGGAGGATTAACTAAGTACTGACACACGCAGGGAGGATTAACTAGGTACTGACACACCCAGGGAGGATTAACTAACCACCGATACACACAGGGAGGATTAACTAAGTATTGACACACCCAGGGAGGATTAACTAACCACCGATACACCCAGGGAGGATTAACTAACCACCGACACACCCAGGGATAATTAACTAAGTACTGATACACCCAGGGAGGATTAACTAACCTCCGATACACCCAGGGAGGATTTACTAACCACCGACACACCCAGGGAGGATTAATTAAACACCGTTACACCCAGGGAGGATTAACTAAGTACCGACTCACCCAGGGAGGATTAATTAACCACCGATACACCCAGGGAGGAGTAACTAAGTACCGACACACCCAGGGAGGATTAATTAACCACTGATACACCCAGGGAGGATTAACTAACCACCGATACACCCAGGGAGGATTAACTAACCACCGACACACCCAGGGAGGATTAATTAAACACCGTTACACCCAAGAAGGATTAACTAAGTACCGACACACTCAGGGAGGATTAATTCACCACCGATACACCCAGGGAGGATTCATTAACCACCGATACACCCAGGGAGGATTAACTAGTTACCAACACACCCAGGGAGGATTAACTAACCACCGATACACCCAGGGAGCATTAACTAGGTACCAACACACCCAGGGAGAATTAAATAACCACCGATACACCCAGGGAGAATTAACTAGGTACCAACACACCCATGGAGGATTAACCAACCACCGATACACCCAGGGAGGATTAACTAACCACCAACACACCCAG
Source organism: Carcharodon carcharias (assembly GCF_017639515.1). Classification (NCBI taxonomy): domain Eukaryota; kingdom Metazoa; phylum Chordata; class Chondrichthyes; order Lamniformes; family Lamnidae; genus Carcharodon; species Carcharodon carcharias. Next base: position 132,657 of record NW_024470882.1, read on the forward strand.
GGAGCATTAATTAAACACCGTTACACCCAGGGAGGATTAACTAAGTACCGACACACCCAGGGAGGATTAACTAAGTACTGACATACCCAGGGAGGATTAAATATCAACCGACACACCCAGGGAGGATTAACTAACCAACGATACACCCAGGGAGGATTAACTATTTACTGACACACCCAGGGAGGATTAACAAGGTACTGACACACGCAGGGAGGTTTAAATAACCACCGATACACCCAGGGAGAATTAACTAGGTACCAACACACCCAGGGAGCATTAACCAAACACCGATACACCCAGGGAGGATTAATTAACCACCGACACACCCAGGGAGGATTAACTAACCACCGACACAGCCAGGGAGGATTAATTAAACACCGTTACACCCAGGGAGGATTAACTAAGTACCGACACACCCAGGGAGCATTATTTAACCACCGATACACCCAGGGAGGATTAACTAATTACCGACACACCCAGGGAGGATTAATTAACCACTCATACACCCAGGGAGGATTAACTAACCACCGACACACCCAGGGAGGATCAAATAACCACCGACACACCCAGGGAGGATTAACTAGGTACTGACATACCCAGGGAGTATTAACTAAGTACCGACACACCCAGGGAGGTTTAAATAACCACCGACACACCCAGGGAGTATTAACTAACCACCGACACACCCAGGGAGGATTAACTAGGTACTGACATACCCAGGGAGGATTAACTAACCACCGACACACCCAGGGAGGATTAAATAACCACCGACACACCCAGGGAGGATTAACTAGGTACTGACACACCCAGGGAGGATTAACTAACCACCGATACACCCAGGGAGGATTAACTAACCACCGATACACCCAGGGAGGATTAACTAGGTAACAACACACCCAGGGAGGATTAACTAACCACCGATACACCCAGGGAGCATTAACTAGGATCCAATACACCCAGGGAGGATTAAATAACCACCGATACACCCAGGGAGAATTAACTAGGTACCAACACACCCAGGGAGGATTAACCAACCACCGATACAACCAGGGAGGATTAACTAACCACCGACACACCCAGGGAGGATCAAATAACCACCGACACACCCAGGGATGATTAACTAGGTACTGACATACCCAGGGAGGATTAACTAAGTACCGACACACCCAGGGAGGTTTAAATAACCACCGACACACCCAGGGAGGATTAACTAACCACCGACACACCCAGGGAGGATTAACTAGGTACTGACATACCCAGGGAGGATTAACTAACCACCGACACACCCAGGGAGGATTAAATAACCACCGACACACCCAGGGAGGATTAACTAGGTACTGACACACCCAGGGAGGATTAACTAACCACCGATACACCCAGGGAGGATTAACTAACCACCGATACACCCAGGGAGGATTAACTAGGTACCAACACACCCAGGGAGCTTTAACTAACCACCGATACACCCAGGGAGCATTAACTAGGTACCAATACACCCAGGGAGGATTAAATAACCACCGATACACCCAGGGAGAATTAACTAGGTACCAACACACCCAGGGAGGATTAACCAACCACCGATACAACCAGGGAAGATTAATTAACCACCGACACACCCAGGAAGGATTAACTAACCACCGACACACCCAGGGAGGATTAATTAAACACCGTTACACCCAGGGAGGATTAACTAAGTACCGACACACCCAGGGAGGATTAATTATCCACCGATACACCCAGGGAGGATTAACTATGTACCGACACACCCAGGGAGGATCAATTAACCACTGATACAACGAGGGAGGATTAACTAACCACCGATACACCCAGGGTGGATTAACTAACCACCGACACACCCAGGGAGGATTAAATAACCACAGACACACCCAGGGAGGATTAACTAGGTACTGACATACCCAGGGAGGATTAACTAAGTACCGACACACCCAGGGAGGTTTAAATAACCACCGACAAACCCAGGGAGGATTAACTAACCACCGACACACCCAGGGAGGATTAACTAGGTACTGACATACCCAGGGAGGATTAACTAACCACCGACACACCCAGGGAGGATTAACTAGGTAATGACACACCCAGGGAGGATTAATTAACCACCGATACACCCAGGGAGGATTAACTAAGTACCGACACACCCAGGGAGGATTAACTAACCAGCGATACACCCAGCGAGGATTAACTAAGTACTGACATACCCAGGGAGGATCAATTAACCACCGACACACCCAGGGAGGATTAATTAAGTACCGACACACCCAGGGAGGATTAACCAAGTACTGACACACCCAGGGAGGATTAACAAGGTACTGACACACCCAGGGAGTATTAACTAACCACCGATGCACCCAGGGAGGATTAACTAAGTACTGACACACGCAGGGAGGATTAACTAGGTACTGACACACCCAGGGAGGATTAACTAACCACCGATACACACAGGGAGGATTAACTAAGTATTGACACACCCAGGGAGGATTAATTAAACACCGTTACACCCAGGGAGGATTAACTAAGTACCGACTCACCCAGGGAGGATTAATTAACCACCGATACACCCAGGGAGGAGTAACTAAGTACCGACACACCCAGGGAGGATTAATTAACCACTGATACACCCAGGGAAGATTAACTAACCACCGATACACCCAGGGAGGATTAACTAACCACCGACACACCCAGGGAGGATTAATTAAACACCGTTACACCCAGGGAGGATTAACTAAGTACCGACACACTCAGGGAGGATTAATTCACCACCGATACACCCAGGGAGTATTCATTAACCACCGATACACCCAGGGAGGATTAACTAGGTACCAACACACCCAGGGAGGATTAACTAACCACCGATACACCCAGGGAGCATTAACTAGGTACCAACACACCCAGGGAGAATTAAATAACCACCGATACACCCAGGGAGAATTAACTAGGTACCAACACACCCAGGGAGGATTAACCAACCACCGATACACCCAGGGAGGATTAATTAACCACCGACACCCCCAGGGAGGATTAACTAACCACCGACACACCCAGGGAGGATTAATTAAACACCGTTACACCCAGGGAGGATTAACTAAGTACCGACACACCCAGGGAGGCTTAGTTAACCACCGATACACACAGGGAGGATTAACTAAGTACCGACACACCCAGGGAGGATTATTTAACCACTGATACACCCAGGGAGGATTAACTAACCACCGATATACCCAGGGAGGATTAACTAACCACCGACACACCCAGGGAGGATTAAATAACCACCGACACACCCAGGGAGGAATAACTAGGTACTGACATACCCAGGGAGGATTAACTAAGTACGGACACACCCAGGGAGGTTTAAATAACCACCGACAAACCCAGGGAGGATTAACTAACCACCGACACACCCAGGGAGGATTAACTAGGTACTGACATACCCAGGGAGGATTAACTAACCACCGACACACCCAGGGAGGATTAACTAGGTAATGACACACCCAGGGAGGATTAATTAACCACCGATACACCCAGGGAGGATTAACTAAGTACCGACACACCCAGGGAGGATTAACTAACCAGCGATACACCCAGCGAGGATTAACTAAGTACTGACATACCCAGGGAGGATCGATTAAACACCGACACACCCAGGGAGGCTTAATTAAGTACCGACACACCCAGGGAGGATTAACGAAGTACTGACACACCCAGGGAGGATTAACAAGGTACTGACACACCCAGGGAGTATTAACTAACCACCGATACACCCAGGGAGGATTAACTAGGTACCAACACACCCAGGGAGGATTAACTAACCACCGATACACCGAGGGAGGATTAACTAGGTACCAACACACCAAGGGAGGATTAACTAACCACCGATATACCCAGGGAGGATTAATTAACCACCGACACACCCAGGGAGGATTAACTAGGTACGAGCACATCCAGGGAGGATTAACTAACCACCGATACACCCAGGGAGGATTAACTAACCACCGATACACCCAGGGAGGATTAATTAGGTACCAACACACCCAGGGAGGATTAACTAACCACCGATACACCCAGGGAGGATTAACTAGGTACCAACACACTCAGGGAGGATTAACTAACCACCGATATACCCAGGGAGGATTAACTAAGTACCGGCACACCCAGGGAGGATTAACTAGGTACTGACACACCCAGGGAGGATTAACTAACCACCGATACGCACAGGGAGGATTAACGAACCACCGATACACCCAGGGAGGATTAACTAGGTTCCAACACACCCAGGGAGAATTAACTAATCACCGATACACCCAGGGAGCATTAACTAGGTACCAACACACCCAGGGAGGTTAAATAACCACTGATACACCCAGGGAGAATTAACTAGGTACCAACACACCCAGGGAGGATTAACCAACCACCGATACACCCAGGGAGGATTAATTAACCACCGACAAACCCAGGGAGGATTAACTAACCACCGACACACCCAGGGTGGATTAATTAACCACCGACACACCCAGGGAGGATTAATTAACCACTGATACACCCAGGGTGGATTAATTAACCACCGATACACCCAGGGAGGATTAATTAACCACCGATACACCCAGGGTGGATTACTTAACTACCGACAGACCCAGGAAGAATTAGCTAAGTACTGACACATCCGGGGGCTGGTGAAGATTAACGAGCTACCGACACATCCAGGGAGGCTTAACTAAGTACTGACACACCCGGTGAGGATTAACTAGGTACTGACACACCCAGGGAGGATTAATTAACCACCGACACAGCCAGGGAGGATTAACTAACCACTGACTCACCCAGGGAGGATTAACTAACCACCGATACACCCAGGGAGGATTAAATAAGTACTGACACACCCAGGGAGGATTAACTAGGTACTGACACACCCAGGGAGGATTAACTAACCACCGAAACACCCAGGGAGGATTAACTAAGTATTGACACACCCAGGGAGGATTAACTAACCACCGATACACCCAGGGAGGATTAACTAACCACCGACACACCCAGGGATAATTAACTAAGTACTGACACACCCAGGGAGGATTAACTAAACTCCGATACACCCAGGGAGGATTAACTAACCACCAACACACCCAGGGAGGATTAATTAACCACCGATACACCCAGGGAGGATTAACTAAGTACCGACACACCCAGGGAGGATTAATTAACCACTGATACACCCAGGGAGGATTAACTAATCACCGACACACCCAGGGAGGATTAATTAAACATCGTTACACCCAGGGAGAATTAACTAAGTACCGACACACCCAGGGAGGATTAATTCACCACCGATACACCGAGGGAGGATTAACTAGCTACCAACACACCCAGGGAGGATTAAATAACCACCGATACACCCAGGGAGAATTAACTAGGTACCAACACACCCAGGGAGGATTAGCCAAACTTCGATACACCCAGGGAGGATTAATTAACCACCGACACACCCAGGGAGGATTAACTAACCACCGACACACCCAGGAAGGATTAATTAAACACCGTTACACCCAGGGAGGATTAACTAAGTACCGACACACCCAGGGAGCATTATTTAACCACCGATACACCCAGGGAGGATTAACTAATTACCGACACACCCAGGGAGGATTAATTAACCACTCATACACCCAGGGAGGATTAACTAACCACCGATACACCCAGGGAGGATTAACTAACCACCGACACACCCAGGGAGGATCAAATAACCACCGACACACCCAGGGAGGATTAACTAGGTACTGACTTACCCAGGGAGTATTAACTAAGTACCGACACACCCAGGGAGGTTTAAATAACCACCGACACACCCAGGGAGTATTAACTAACCACCGACACACCCAGGGAGGATTAACTAGGTACTGACATACCCAGGGAGGATTAACTAACCACCGACACACCCACGGAGGATTAAATAACCACCGACACACCCAGGGAGGATTAACTAGGTACTGACACACCCAGGGAGGATTAACTAACCACCGATACACCCAGGGAGGATTAACTAACCACGATACACTCAGGGAGGATTAACTAGGTACCAACACACCCAGGGAGGATTAACTAACCACCGATACACCCAGGGAGCATTAACTAGGATCCAATACACCCAGGGAGGATTAAATAACCACTGATACACCCAGGGATAATTAACTAGGTACCAACACACCCAGGGAGGATTAACCAACCACCGATACAACCAGGGAGGATTAACTAACCACCGACACACCCAGGGAGGATCAAATAACCACCGACACACCCAGGGAGGATTAACTAGGTACTGACATACCCAGGGAGGATTAACTAAGTACCGACACACCCAGGGAGGTTTAAATAACCACCGACACACCCAGGGAGGATTAACTAACCACCGACACACCCAGGGAGGATTAACTAGGTACTGACATACCCAGGGAGGATTAACTAACCACCGACACACCCAGGGAGGATTAAATAACCACCGACACACCCAGGGAGGATTAACTAGGTACTGACACACCCAGGGAGGATTAACTAACCACCGATACACCCAGGGAGGATTAACTAACCACCGATACACCCAGGGAGGATTAACTGGGTACCAACACACCCAGGGAGCTTTAACTAACCACCGATACACCCAGGGAGCATTAACTAGGTACCAATACACCCAGGGAGGATTAAATAACCACCGATACACCCAGGGAGAATTAACTAGGTACCAACACACCCAGGGAGGATTAACCAACCACCGATACAACCAGGGAAGATTAATTAACCACCGACACACCCAGGAAGGATTAACTAACCACCGACACACCCAGGGAGGATTAATTAAACACCGTTACACCCAGGGAGGATTAACTAAGTACCGACACACCCAGGGAGGATTAATTATCCACCTATACACCCAGGGAGGATTAACTATGTACCGACACACCCAGGGAGGATCAATTAACCACTGATACAACGAGGGAGGATTAACTAACCACCGATACACCCAGGGTGGATTAACTAACCACCGACACACCCAGGGAGGATTAAATAACCACAGACACACCCAGGGAGGATTAACTAGGTACTGACATACCCAGGGAGGATTAACTAAGTACCGACACGCCCAGGGAGGTTTAAATAACCACCGACAAACCCAGGGAGGATTAACTAACCACCGACACACCCAGGGAGGATTAACTAGGTACTGACATACCCAGGGAGGATTAACTAACCACCGACACACCCAGGGAGGATTAACTAGGTAATGACACACCCAGGGAGGATTAATTAACCACCGATACACCCAGGGAGGATTAACTAAGTACCGACACACCCAGGGAGGATTAACTAACCAGCGATACACCCAGCGAGGATTAACTAAGTACTGACATACCCAGGGAGGATCAATTAACCACCGACACACCCAGGGAGGATTAATTAAGTACCGGCACACCCAGGGAGGATTAACCAAGTACTGACACACCCAGGGAGGATTAACAAGGTACTGACACACCCAGGGAGTATTAACTAACCACCGATACACCCAGGGAGGATTAACTAGGTACCAACACACCCAGGGAGGATTAACTAACCACCGATACACCCAGGGAGGATTAACTAGGTACCAACACACCCAGGGAGGATTAAATAACCACCGATATACCCAGGGAGGATTAATTAACCACCGACACACCCAGGGAGGATTAACTAGGTACGAGCACATCCAGGGAGGATTAACTAACCACCGATACACCCAGGGAGGATTAACTAACCACCGATACACCCAGGGAGGATTAACTAGGTACCAACGCACCCAGGGAGGATTAACTAACCACCGATACACCCAGGGAGGATTAACTAGGTACCAACACACTCAGGGAGGATTAACTAACCACCGATATACCCAGGGAGGATTAACTAAGTACCGGCACACCCAGGGAGTATTAACTAGGTACTGACACACCCAGGGAGGATTAACTAACCACCGATACACCCAGGGAGGATTAACCAACCACCGATACACCCAGGGAGGATTAATTAACCACCGACAAACCCAGGGAGGATTAACTAACCACCGACACACCCAGGGTGGATTAATTAACCACCGACACACCCAGGGAGGATTAATTAACCACTGATACACCCAGGGTGGATTAATTAACCACCGATACACCCAGGGAGGATTAATTAACCACCGATACACCCAGGGTGGATTACTTAACTACCGACAGACCCAGGAAGAATTAGCTAAGTACTGACACATCCGGGGGCTGGTGAAGATTAACGAGCTACCGACAGATCCAAGGAGGCTTAACTAAGTACTGACACACCTGGTGAGGATTAACTAGGTACTGACACACCCAGGGAGGATTAATTAACCACCGACACAGCCAGGGAGGATTAACTAACCACTGACTCACCCAGGGAGGATTAACTAACCACCGATACACCCAGGGAGGATTAAATAAGTACTGACACACCCAGGGAGGATTAACTAGGTACTGACACACCCAGGGAGGATTAACTAACCACCGATACACCCAGGAAGGTTTAACTAGGTACCAACACAGCCAGGGAGGATTAAATAACCACCGATACACCCACGGAGAATTAACTATGTACCAACACACCCAGGGAGGATTAACCAAACACCGATACACCCAGGGAGGATTAATTAACCACCGACACACCCAGGGAGTATTAACTAACCACCGACACAGCCAGGGAGGATTAATTAAACACCGTTACACCCAGGGAGGATTAACTAAGTACCGACACATCCAAGGAGGATTAGTTAACCACCGATACACCCACGGAGGATTAACTAAGTACCGACACACCCTGGGAGGATTAATTAACCACTGATACACCAAGGGAATATTAACTAACCACCGATACACCCAGGATGGATTAACTAACCACCGACACACCCAGGGAGGATTAAATAACCACCGACACACCCAGGGAGGATTAACTAGGTACTGACATACCCAGGGAGGATTAACTACGTACTGACAAACCCAGGGAGGTTTAAATAACCACCGACACACCCAGGGAGGATTAACTAACCACCGACACACCCAGGGAGGATTAACTAGGTACTGATATACCCAGGGAGGATTACCTAACCACCGACACACCCAGGGAGGATTAACTAGGTACTGACACACCCAGGGAGGATTAATTAACCACCGATACACCCAGGAGGATTAACTAAGTACCGACACACCCAGGGTGGATTAACTAACCAGCGATACACCCAGCGAGGATTAACTAATTACTGACATACCCAGGGAGGATGAAATAACCACCGACACACCCAGGGAGGATTAACTAACCACCGATACACCCAGGGAGGATTAATTAACCACCGACACACCCAGGGAGGAATAACTAACCACCGACACACCCAGGGAGGATTACTTAACCACCGACACACCCAGGGAGGATTAATTACCCACTGATACACCCAGGGTGGATTAATTAACCACCGATACACCCAGGGAGGATTAATTAACCACCAATATACCCAGGGTGGATTAATTAACTACCGACAGACCCAGGAAGAATTAGCTAATTACTGACACATCCGGGGGCTGGTGAAGATTAACCAGCTACCGACACATCCAGGGAGGCTTAACTAAGTACTGACACACCCGGTGAGGATTAACTAGGTACTGACACACCCAGGGAGGATTAATTGACCACCGACACACCCAGGGAGAATTAAGTAACCAGCGACTCACCCAGGGAGGATTAACTAACCACCGATACACCCAGGGAGGATTAACTAAGTAATGACACACCCAGGGAGGATTAACTAGGTACTGACACACCCAGGGAGGATTAACTAACCACCGATACACCCAGGGAGGATTAACTAAGTATTGACACACCCAGGGAGGATTAACTAACCACCGATACACCCAGGGAGGATTAAGTAACCACCGACACACCCAGGGATAATTAACTAAGTACTGATACACCCAGGGAGGATTAACTAACCTCCGATATACCCAGGGAGGATTAACTAACCACCGACACACCCAGGGAGGATTAATTAAACACCGTTACACCCAGGGAGGATTAACTAAGTACCGACACACCCAGGGAGGATTAATTAACCACCGATACACCCAGGGAGGAGTAACTAAGTACCGACACACCCAGGGAGGATTAATTAACCACTGATACAACCAGGGAGGATTACCTAACCACCGATATACCCAGGGAGGATTAACTAACCACCGACACACCCAGGGAGGATTAAATAAATTCCGACACACCCAGGGAGGAATAATTAGGTACTGACATACCCAGGGAGGATTAACTAAGTACCGACACACCCAGGGAGGTTCAAATAACCACCGACACACCCAGGGATGATTAACTAACCACCGACACACCCAGGGAGAATTATTTAGGTACTGACATACCCAGGGAGTCTTAACTAACCACCGACACACCCAGGGAGGATTAACTAGGTAATGACACACCCAGGGAGGATTAATTAACCACCGATACACCCAGGGAGGATTAACTAAGTACCGACACACCCCGGGAGGATTAACTAACAAGCGATACACCCTGCGAGGATTAACTAAGTACTGACATACCCAGTGAGGATTAATTTACCACCGACACACCCAGGGAGGATTAACTAAGTACCGACACAGCCAGGGAGGATTAACTAAGTACTGACATACCAAGGGAGGATTGAATAACCACCGACACACCCAGGGAGGATTAACTAACCACCGATACACCCAGGGAGGATTAACTAAGTACTGACACACCCAGGGAGGATTAACTAGGTACTGACACACCCAGGGAGGAGTAACTAACCACCGATACACCCAGGGAGGTTTAACTAGGTACCAACACACCCAGGGAGGATTAACTAACCACCGATACACCCAGGGAGGATTAACTAGGTACCAACACACCCAGGGAGGATTAACTAACCACCGATACACCCAGGGAGCATTAACTAGGTACCAACACACCCAGGGAGGATTAAATAACCACCGATACACCCAGGGAGAATTAACTAGGTACCAACACACCCTGGGAGGATTAACCAACCACCGATACACCCAGGGAGGATTAATTAACCACCGACACACCCAGGGAGGATTAACTAACCACCGACACACCCAGGGAGGATTAATTAACCACCGACACACCCAGGGAGGATTAATTAACCACTGATACACCCAGGGTGGATTAATTAACCACCGATACACCCAGGGAGGATTAATTAACTACCGATACACCCAGGGTGGATTAATTAACTACCGACAGACCCAGGAAGAATTAGCTAAGTACTGACACATCTGGGGGCTGGTGAAGATTAACCAGCTACCGACACATCCAGGGAGGCTTAACTAAGTACTGACACACCCGGTGAGGATTAACTAGGTACTGACACACCCAGGGAGGATTAATGAACCACCGACACACCCAGGGAGGATTAACTAACCACCGACTCACCCAGGGAGGATTAACTAACCGCCGATACACCCAGCGAGGATTAACTAAGTACTGACACACCCAGGGAGGATTAACTAGGTACTGACACACCCAGGGAGGATTAACTAACCACCGACACACCCAGGGAGGATTAAATAACCACCGACACACCCAGGGAGGATTAACTAACCACCGATACACCCAGGAAGGATTAACTAGTTGCCAACACACCCAGGGAGGATTAACTAACCACCGACACACCCAGGGAGGATTAAATAACCACCGACACACCCAGGGAGGATTAACTAGGTACTGACATACCCAGGGAGGATTAACTAAGTACTGACACTCCCAGGGAGGTTTAAATAACCACCGACACACCCAGGGAGGATTAACTAACCACCGACACACCCAGGGAGGATTAACTAGGTACTGATATACCCAGGGAGGATTACCTAACCACCGACACATCCAGGGAGTATTAACTAGGTACTGACACACCCAGGGAGGATTAACTAACCACCGATACACCCAGGGAGGATTAACTAAGTACCGACACACCCAGGGAGGATTAACTAACCAGCGATACACCCAGCGAGGATTAACTAAGTACTGACATACCCAGGGAGGATTAATTAACCACCGACACACCCAGGGAGGATTAGCTAAGTACCGACACACCCAGGGAGGATTAACTAAGTTCTGACATACCCAGGGAGGATGAAATAACCACCGACACACCCAGGGAGGATTAACTAACCACCGATACACCCAGGGAGGATTAACTAAGTACTGACACACCCAGGGAGGATTAACTAGGTACTGACACACCCAGGGAGGATTAACTAACCACCGATACACCCAGGGAGGATTAACTAGGTACCAACACACCCAGGGAGGATTAACTAACCGCCGATACACCCAGGGAGGATTAACTAGGTACCAACACACCCAGGGAGGATTAACTAACCACCGATATACCCAGGGAGGATTAACTAAGTACCGCCACACCCAGGGAGGATTAACTAGGTACTGACACAGCCAGGGAGGATTAACTAACCACCGATACACCCAGGGAGGATTAACTAACCACCGATACACCCAGGGAGGATTAACTAGGTACCAACACACCCAGGGAGGATTAACTAACCACCGATACACCCAGGGAGCATTAACTAGGTACCAACACACCCAGGGAGGATTAAATAACCACCGATACACCGAGGGAGAATTAACTAGGTACCAACACACCCAGGGAGGATTAACCAACCACCGATACACCCAGGGAGGATTAATTAACCACCGACACACCCAGGGAGGATTAACTAACCACCGACACACCCAGTGAGGATTAATTAACCACCGACACACCCAGGGAGGATTAATTAACCACTGATACACCCAGGGTGGATTAATTAACCACCGATACACCCAGGGAGGATTAATTAACCACCGATACACCCAGGGTGGATTAATTAACTACCGACAGACCCAGCAAGAATTAGCTAAGTACTGACGCATCTGGAGGCTGGTGAAGATTAACCAGCTACCGACACATCCAGGGAGGCTTAACTAAGTACTGACACACCCGGTGTGGATTAACTAGGTACTGACACACCCAGGGAGGATTAATTAACCACCGACACACCCAGGGAGGATTAACTAACCACCGACTCACCCAGGGAGGATTAACTAACCGCCGATACACCCAGCGAGGATTAACCAAGTACTGACATACCCAGGGAGGATTAAATAACCACCGACACACCCAGGGAGGATTAACTAACCCCCGATACACCCAGGAAGGATTAACTAGGTACCAACACACCCAGGGAGGATTAACTAACCACCGACACACCCAGGGAGGATTAAATAACCACCGACACACCCAGGGAGGATTAACTAGGTACTGACATACCCAGGGAGGATTAACTAAGTACTGACACTCCCAGGGAGGTTTAAATAACCACCGACACACCCAGGGAGGATTAACTAACCACCGACGCACCCAGGGAGGATTAACTAGGTACTGATATACCCAGGGAGGATTACCTAACCACCGACACACCCAGGGAGTATTAACTAGGTACTGACACACCCAGGGAGGATTAATTAACCACCGATACACCCAGGGAGGATTAACTAAGTACCGACACACCCAGGGAGAATTAACTAACCAGCGATACACCCAGCGAGGATTAACTAAGTACTGACATACCCAGGGAGGATTAATTAACCACCGACACACCCAGGGTGGATTAACTAATTACCGACACACCCAGGGAGGATTAACTAAGTTCTGACATACCCAGGGAGGATGAAATAACCACCGACACACCCAGGGAGGATTAACTAACCACCGATACACCCAGGGAGGATTAACTAAGTACTGACACACCCAGGGAGGATTAACTAGGTACTGACACACCCAGGGAGGATTAACTAACCACCGATACACCCAGGGAGGATTAACTAGGTACCAACACACCCAGGGAGGATTAACTAACCACCGATACACCCAGGGAGGATTAACTAGGTACCAACACACCCAGGGAGGATTAACTAACCTCCGATATACCCAGGGAGGATTAACTAAGTACCGACACACCCAGGGAGGATTAACTAGGTACTGACACACCCAGGGAGGATTAACTAACCACCGATACACCCGGGGAGGATTAACTAACCACCGATACACCCAGGGAGGATTAACTAGGTACCAACACACCCAGGGAGGATTAACTAACCACCGATACACCCAGGGAGAATTAACTAGGTACCAACACACCCAGGGAGGATTAACCAACCACCGATACACCCAGGGAGGATTAATTAACCACCGACACACCCAGGGAGGAATAACTAACCACCGACACACCCAGGGAGGATTAATTAACCACCGACACACCCAGGGAGGATTAATTACCCACTGATACACCCAGGGTGGATTAATTAACCATCGATACACCCAGGGAGGATTAATTAACCACCAATACACCCAGGGTGGATTAATTAACTACCGACAGTCCCAGGAAGAATTAGCTAAGTACTGACACATCCGGGTGCTGGTGAAGATTAACCAGCTACCGACACATCCAGGGAGGCTTAACTAAGTACTGACACACCCGGTGAGGATTAACTAGGCACTGACACACCCAGGGAGGATTAATTAACCACCGACACACCCAGGGAGGATTAAGTAACCACCGACTCACCCAGGGAGGATTAACTAACGTCCGATACACCCAGGGAGGATTAAGTAAGTACTGACACACCCAGGGAGGATTAACTAGGTACTGACACACCCAGGGAGGATTAACTAACCACCGATACACCCAGGGAGGATTAACTAAGTATTGACACACCCAGGGAGGATTAACTAACCACCGATACACCCAGGGAGGATTAACTAACCACCGACACACCCAGGGATAATTAACTAAGTACTGATACACCCAGGGAGGATTAACTAACCTCCGATATACCCAGGGAGGATTAACTAACCACCGACACACCCAGGGAGGATTAATTAAACACCGTTACACCCAGGGAGGATTAACTAAGTACCGACACACCCAGGGAGGATTAATTAACCACCGATACACCCAGGGAGGAGTAACTAAGTACCGACACACCCAGGGAGGATTAATTAACCACTGATACACCCAGGGAGGATTAACTAACCACCGATACACCCAGGGAGGATTAACTAACCACCGACACACCCAGGGAGGATTAATTAAACACCGTTACACCCAGGGAGGATTAACTAAGTACCGACACACCCAGGGAGGATTAATTAACCACCGATACACCCAGGGAGGATTAACTAACCACCGATACACCCAGGGAGGATTAACTAGGTACCAACACACCCAGGGAGGATTAACTAACCACCGATACACCCAGGGAGCATTAACTAGGTACCAACACACCCAGGGAGGATTAAATAACCACCGATACACCCAGCGAGAATTAACTAGGTACCAACACACCCAGGGAGGATTAAGCAACCACCGATACACCCAGGGAGGATTAATTAACCACCGACACACCCAGGGAGGATTAACTAACCACCGACACACCCAGGGAGGATTAATTAAACACCGTTACACCCAGGGAGGATTAACTAAGTACCGACACACCCAGGGAGGATTAGTTAACCACCGATACACCCAGGGAGGATTAACTAACCACCGAAATACCCAGGGAGGATTAACTAACCACCGACACACCCAGGGAGGATTAACTAACCACCGACACACCCAGGGAGGATTAAATAACCACCGACACACCCAGGGAGGAATAACTAGGTACTGACATACCCAGGGAGGATTAACTAAGTACCGACACACCCAGGGAGGTTCAAATAACCACCGACACACCCAGGGAGGATTAACTAACCACCGACACACCCAGGGAGGATTAACTAGGTACTGACATACCCAGGGAGGATTAACTAACCACCGACACACCCAGGGAGGATTAACTAGGTAATGACACACCCAGGGAGGATTAATTAACCACCGATACACCCAGGGAGGATTAACTAAGTACCCACACACCCCGGGAGGATTAACTAACCAGCGATACACCCAGGGAGCATTAACTAGGTACCAACACACCCAGGGAGGATTAAATAACCACCGATACACCCAGGGAGAATTAACTAGGTACCAACACACCCAGGGAGGATTAACCAAACACCGATACACCCAGGGAGGATTAATTAACCTTCGACACACCCAGGGAGTATTAACTAACCACCGACACAGCCAGGGAGGATTAATTAAACACCGTTACACCCAGGGAGGATTAACTAAGTACCGACACACCCAGGGAGGATTAGTTAACCACCGATACACCCAGGGAGGATTAACTAAGTACCGACACACCCAGGGAGGATTAATTAACCACTGATACACCCAGGGAGGATTAACTAACCACCAATATACCCAGGGAGGATTAACTAACCACCGACACACCCAGGGAGGATTAAATAACCACCGACACACCCAGGGAGGAATAACTAGGTACTGACATACCCAGGGAGGATTAACTAAGTACCGACACACCCAGGGAGGTTCAAATAACCACCGACACACCCAGGGAGGATTAACTAACCACCGACACACCCAGGGAGGATTAACTAGGTACTGACATACCCAGGGAGGATTAACTAACCACCGACACACCCAGGGAGGATTAACTAGTTAATGACACCCCCAGGGAGGATTAATTAACCACCGATACACCCAGGGAGGATTAACTAAGTACCGACACACCCCGGGAGGATCAACTAACCACCGATACACCCAGGGAGCATTAACTAGGTACCAACACACCCAGGGAGGATTAAATAACCACCGATACACCCAGGGAGAATTAACTAGGTACCAACACACCCAGGGAGGATTAACCAAACACCGATACACCCAGGGAGGATTAATTAACCTTCGACACACCCAGGGAGTATTAACTAACCACCGACACAGCCAGGGAGGATTAATTAAACACCGTTACACCCAGGGAGGATTAACTAAGTACCGACACATCCAGGGAGGAGTAGTTAACCACCGATACACCCAGGGAGGATTAACCAAGTACTGACACACCCTGGGAGGATTAATTAACCACTGATACACCCAGGGAATATTAACTAACCACCGATACACCCAGGGGATTAACTAACCACCGACACACCCAGGGAGGATTAAATAACCACCGACACACCCAGGGAGGATTAACTAGGTACTGACATACCCAGGGAGGATTAACTAAGTACCGCCACACCCAGGGAGGTTTAAATAACCACCGACACACCCAGGGAGGATTAACTAACCACCGACACACCCAGGGAGGATTAACTAGGTACTGATATACCCAGGGAGGATTACCTAACCACCGACACACCCAGGGAGGATTAACTAGGTACTGACACACCCAGGCAGGATTAATTAACCACCGATACACCCAGGGAGGATTAACTAAGTACCGACACACCCAGGGAGGATTAACTAACCAGCGATACACCCAGCGAGGATTAACTAAGTACTGACATACCCAGGGAGGATTAAATAACCACCGACACACCCAGGGAGGATTAACTAAGTACCGACACACCCAGGGAGGATTAACTAAGTTCTGACATACCCAGGGAGGATTAACTAACCACCGATACACCCAGGGAGGATTAACTAGTTACCAACACACCCATGGAGGATTAACTAACCACCGATATACCCAGGGAGGATTAACTAAGTACCGACAGACCCAGGGAGGATTAATTAGGTACTGACACACCCAGGGAGGATTAGCTAACCACCGATACACCCAGGGAGGATTAACTAACCACCGATACACCCAGGGAGGATTAACTAGGTACCAACACACCCAGGGAGGATTAACTAACCACCGATACACCCAGGGAGCATTAACTAGGTACCAACACACCCAGGGAGGATTAAATAACCACCGATACACCCAGGGAGAATTAACTAGGTACCAACACACCCAGGGAGGATTAACCAACCACCGATACACCCAGGGAGGATTAATTAACCACCGACACACCCAGGGAGGATTAATTAACCACCGACACACCCAGGGAGGATTAATTATCCACTGATACACCCAGGGTGGATTAATTAACCACCGATACACCCAGGGAGGATTAATTAACCACCGATACACCCAGGGTGGATTAATTAACTACCGACAGACCCAGGAAGAATTAGCTAAGTACTGACACATCCGGGGGCTGGTGAAGATTAACCAGCTACCGACACATCCAGGGAGGCTTAACTAAGTACTGACACACCTGGTGAGGATTAACTAGGTACTGACACACCCAGGGAGGATTAATTAACCACCGACACACCCAGGGAGGATTAACTAACCACCGACTCACACAGGGAGGATTAACTAACCGCCGATACACCCAGGGAGGATTAACTAAGTGCTGACACACCCAGGGAGGATTAACTAGGTACTGACACACCCAGGGAGGATTAACTAACCACCGATACACCCAGGAAGGATTAACTAGGTACCAACACACCCAGGGAGGATTAACTAACCACCGATACACCCAGGGAGGATTAACTAACCCCCGATACACCCAGGGAGGATTAACTAGGTACCAACACACCCAAGGCGGATTAACTAACCACCGATACACCCAGGGAGCATTTACTAGGTACCAACACACCCAGGGAGGATTAAATAACCACCGATACACCCAGGGAGAATTAATTAGGTACCAACACACCCAGGGAGGATTAACCCAACACCGATACACCCAGGGAGGATTAATTAACCTTCGACACACCCAGGGAGTATTTACTAACCACCGACACAGCCAGGGAGGATTAATTAAACACCGTTACACTCAGGGAGGATTAACTAAGTACCGACACATCCAGGGAGTATTAGTTAACCACCGATACACCCAGGGAGGATTAACTAAGTACCGACACACCCTGGGAGGATTAATTAACCACTGATACACCCAGGGAATATTAACTAACCACCGATACACCCAGGGAGGATTAACTAACCACCGACACACCCAGGGAGGATTAAATAACCACCGACACACCCAGGGAGGATTAACTAGGTACTGACATACCCAGGGAGGATTAACTAAGTACCGACACACCCAGGGAGGTTTAAATAACCTCCGACACACCCAGGGAGGATTAACTAACCACCGACACACCCAGGGAGGATTAACTAGGTACTGATATACCCAGGGAGGATTACCTAACCACCGACACACCCTGGGAGGATTAACTAGGTACTGACACACCCAGGGAGGATTAATTAACCACCGATACACCCAGGGAGGAATATCTAAGTACCGACACACCCAGGGAGGATTAACTAACCAGCGATACACCCAGGGAGGATTAACTAAGTACTGACATATCCAGGGAGGATTAATTAACCACCGACACACCCAGGGAGGATTAACTAAGTACCGACACACCCAGGGAGGATTAACTAAGTTCTGACATACCCAGGGAGGATGAAATAACCACCGACACACCCAGGGAGGATTAACTAACCACCGATACACCCAGGGAGGATTAACTAAGTACTGACACACCCAGGGAGGATTAATTAACCACCGATACACCCAGGGAGGATTAACTAACCACCGATATACCCAGGGAGGATTAACTAACCACCGATACACCCAGGGAGGATTAAATAACCACCGACACACCCAGGGAGGAATAACTAGGTACTGACATACCCAGGGAGGATTAACTAAGTACCGACACACCCAGGGAGGTTCAAATAACCACCGACACACCCAGGGAGGATTAACTAACCACCGACACACCCAGGGAGGATTAACTAGGTACTGACATACCCAGGGAGGATTACCTAACCACCGACACACCCAGGGAGGATTAACTAGGTAATGACACACCCAGAGAGGAATAATTAACCACCGATACACCCAGGGAGGATTAACTAAGTACCGACACACCCAGGGAGGATTAACTAACCAGCGATACACCCAGGGAGGATTAACTAAGTACTGACATACCCAGGGAGGATTAATTTACCACCGACACACCCAGGGAGGATTAACTAAGTACCGACACACCCAGGGAGGATTAACTAAGTACTGACATAGCCAGGGAGGATTAAAAAACCACCGACACACCCAGGGAGGATTAACTAACCACCGATACACCCAGGGAGGATTAACTAAGTACTGACACACCCAGGGAGGATTAACTAGGTACTGACACACCCAGGGAGGAGTAAATAACCACCGATACACCCAGGGAGGATTAACTAGGTACCAACACACCCAGGGAGGATTAACTAACCACCGATACACCCAGGGAGGATTAACTAGGTACCAACACACCCAGGGAGGATTAACTAACCACCGATACACCCAGGGAGCATTAACTAGGTACCAACACACCCCGGGAGGATTAATTAACCACTGATACACCCAGGGTGGATTAATTAACAACCGATACACCCAGGGAGGATTAATTAACTACCGACAGACCCAGGAAGAATTAGCTAAGTACTGACACATCCGGGGCCTGGTGAAGATTACCAGCTACCGACACATCCAGGGAGGCTTATCTAAGTACTGACACACCCGGTGAGTATTAACTAGGTACTGACACACCCAGGGAGGATTAATTAACCACCGACACACCCAGGGAGGATTTACTAACCACCGACTCACACAGGGAGGATTAACTAACCGCCGATACACCCAGGGAGGATTAACTAAGTACTGACACACCCAGGGAGGATTAACTAGGTACTGACACACCCAGGGAGGATTAACTAACCACCGATACACCCAGGGAGAATTAACTAGGTACCAACACACCCAGGGAGGATTAACCAACCACCGATACCCCCAGGGAGGATTAATTAACCACCGACACACCCAGGGAGGAATAACTAACCACCGACACACCCAGGGAGGATTACTTAACCACCGACACAACCAGGGAGGATTAATTACCCACTGATACACCCAGGGTGGATTAATTAACCACCGATACACCCAGGGAGGATTAATTAACCACCAATATACCCAGGGTGGATTAATTAACTACCGACAGACCCAGGAAGAATTAGCTAAGTACTGACACATCCGGGGGCTGGTGAAGATTAACCAGCTACCGACACATCCAGGGAGGCTTAACTACGTACTGACACACCCGGTGAGGATTAACTAGGTACTGACACACCCAGGGAGGATTAATTAACCACCGACACACCCAGGGAGGATTAACTAACCACCGACTCACCCAGGGAGGATTAACTAACCACCGATACACCCAGGGAGGATTAACTAATTACTGACACACCCAGGGAGGATTAACTAGGTACTGACACACCCAGGGAGGATTAACTAACCACCGATACACCCAGGGAGGATTAACTAAGTATTGACACACCCAGGGAGGATTAACTAACCAGCGATACACCCAGGGAGGATTAACTAACCTCCGATATACCCAGGGAGGATTAACTAACCACCGACACACCCAGGGAGGATTAATTAAACACCGTTACACCCAGGGATGATTAAATAAGTACCGACACACCCAGGGAGGATTAATTAACCACCGATACACCCAGGGAGGAGTAACTAAGTACCGACACACCCAGGGAGGATTAATTAACCACTGATACACCCAGGGAGGATTAACTAACCACCGATACACCCAGGGAGGATTAACTAACCACCGACACACCCAGGGAGGATTAATTAAACACCATTACACCCAGGGAGGATTAACTAAGTACCGACACACCCAGGGAGGATTAATTAACCACCGATACACCCAGGGAGGATTCACTAACCACCGATACACCCAGGGAGGATTAAGTAGGTACCAACACACCCAGGGAGGATTAACTAACCACCGATACACCCAGGGAGCATTAACTAGGTACCAACACACCCAGGGAGGATTAAATAACCACCGATACACCCAGGGAGAATTAACTAGGTACCAACACACCCAGGGAGGATTAACCAACCACCGATACACCCAGGAAGATTAATTAACCACCGACACACCCAGGGAGGATTAACTAACCACCGACACACCCAGGGAGGATTAATTAAACACCATTACACCCAGGGAGTATTAACTAAGTACCGACACACCCAGGGAGGATTAGTTAACCACCGATACACCCAGGGAGGATTAACTAACTACCGACACACCCAGGGAGGATTAATTAACCACTGATACACCCAGGGAGGATTAACTAACCACCGATACACCCAGGGAGGATTAACTAACCACCGACACACCCAGGGAGGATTAATTAAACACCATTACACCCAGGGAGGATTAACTAAGTACCGACACACCCAGGGAGGATTAATTAACCACCGATACACCGAGGGAGGATTCACTAACCACCGATACACCCAGGGAGGATTAACTAGGTACCAACAAACCCAGGGAGGATTAACTAACCACCGATACACCCAGGGAGCATTAACTAGGTACCAACACACCCAGGGAGGATTAAATAACCACCGATACACCCAGGGAGAATTAACTAGGTACCAACACACCCAGGGAGGATTAACCAACCACCGATACACCCAGGAAGATTAATTAACCACCGACACACCCAGGGAGGATTAACTAACCACCGACACACCCAGGGAGGATTAATTAAACACCGTTACACCCAGGGAGTATTAACTAAGTACCGACACACCCAGGGAGGATTAGTTAACCACCGATACACCCAGGGAGGATTAACTAACTACCGACACACCCAGGGAGGATTAATTAACCACTGATACACCCAGGGAGGATTAACTAACCACCGATATACCCAGGGAGGATTAACTAACCACCGATACACCCAGGGAGGATTACATAACCACCGACACACCCAGGGAGGAATAACTAGGTACTGACATACCCAGGGAGGATTAACTAAGTACCGACACACCCAGGGAGGTTCAAATAACCACCGACACACCCAGGAAGGATTAACTAACCACCGACACACCCAGGGAGGATTAACTAGGTACTGACATACCCAGGGAGGATTACCTAACCACCGACACACCCAGGGAGGATTAACTAGGTAATGACAAACCCAGGGAGGATTAATTAACCACCGATACACCCAGGGAGGATTAACTAAGTACCGACACACCCAGGGAGGATTAACCAACCAGCGATACACCCAGCGAGGATTAACTAAGTACTGACATACCCAGGGAGGATTAATTTACCACCGACACACCCAGGGAGGATTATCTAAGTACCGACACACCCAGGGAGGATTAACTAAGTACTGACACACCCAGGGAGGATTAACTAGGTACTGACACACCCAGGGAGGAGTAAATGACCACCGATACACCCAAGGAGGATTAACTAGGTACCAACACACCCAGGGAGGATTAACTAACCACCGATACACCCAGGCAGAATTAACTAGGTACCAACACACCCAGGGAGGATTAACTAACCACCGATACACCCAGGGAGCATTAACTAGGTACCAACACACCCAGGGAGGATTAACCAACCACCGATACACCCAGGGAGGATTAATTAACCACCGACACACCCAGGGAGGAATAACTAACCACCGACACACCCAGGGAGGATTAATTAACCACCGACACACCCAGGGAGGATTAATTAACCACTGATACACCCAGGGTGGATTAATTAACCACCGATACACCCAGGGTGGATTAATTAACTACCGACAGACCCAGGAAGAATTAGCTAAGTACTGACACATCCGGGGGCTGGTGAAGATTAACCAGCTACCGACACATCCAGGGAGGCTTAACTAAGTACTGACACACCCGGTGAGGATTAACTAGGTACTGACACACCCAGGGAGGATTAATTAACCACCGACACACCCAGGGAGGATTAACTAACCACCGACTCACACAGGGAGGATTAACTAACCGCCGATACACCCAGGGAGGATTAACTAAGTACTGACACACCCAGGGAGGATTAACTAGGTACTGACACACCCAGGGAGGATTAACTAACCACCGATACACCCAGGAAGGATTAACTAGGTACCAACACACCCAGGGAGGATTAACTAACCACCGATACACCCAGGGAGGATTAACTAACCCCCGATACACCCAGGGAGGATTAACTAGGTACCAACACACCAGGGAGGATTAACTAACCACCGATACACCCAGGGAGCATTAACTAGGTACCAACACACCCAGGGAGGATTAAATAACCACCTATAAACCCAGGGAGAATTAATTAGGTACCAACACACCCAGGGAGGATTAACCCAACACCGATACACCCAGGGAGGATTAATTAACCACCGACACACCCAGGAAGGATTAACTAACCACCGACACACCCAGGGAGGATTAACTAGGTACTGACATACCCAGGGAGGATTACCTAACCACCGACACACCCAGGGAGGATTAACTAGGTAATGACAAACCCAGGGAGGATTAATTAACCACCGATACACCCAGGGAGGATTAACTAAGTACCGACACACCCAGGGAGGATTAACCAACCAGCGATACACCCAGCGAGGATTAACTAAGTACTGACATACCCAGGGAGGATTAATTTACCACCGACACACCCAGGGAGGATTATCTAAGTACCGACACACCCAGGGAGGATTAACTAAGTACTGACACACCCAGGGAGGATTAACTAGGTACTGACACACCCAGGGAGGAGTAAATGACCACCGATACACCCAAGGAGGATTAACTAGGTACCAACACACCCAGGGAGGATTAACTAACCACCGATACACCCAGGCAGAATTAACTAGGTACCAACACACCCAGGGAGGATTAACTAACCACCGATACACCCAGGGAGCATTAACTAGGTACCAACACACCCAGGGAGGATTAACCAACCACCGATACACCCAGGGAGGATTAATTAACCACCGACACACCCAGGGAGGAATAACTAACCACCGACACACCCAGGGAGGATTAATTAACCACCGACACACCCAGGGAGGATTAATTAACCACTGATACACCCAGGGTGGATTAATTAACCACCGATACACCCAGGGTGGATTAATTAACTACCGACAGACCCAGGAAGAATTAGCTAAGTACTGACACATCCGGGGGCTGGTGAAGATTAACCAGCTACCGACACATCCAGGGAGGCTTAACTAAGTACTGACACACCCGGTGAGGATTAACTAGGTACTGACACACCCAGGGAGGATTAATTAACCACCGACACACCCAGGGAGGATTAACTAACCACCGACTCACACAGGGAGGATTAACTAACCGCCGATACACCCAGGGAGGATTAACTAAGTACTGACACACCCAGGGAGGATTAACTAGGTACTGACACACCCAGGGAGGATTAACTAACCACCGATACACCCAGGAAGGATTAACTAGGTACCAACACACCCAGGGAGGATTAACTAACCACCGATACACCCAGGGAGGATTAACTAACCCCCGATACACCCAGGGAGGATTAACTAGGTACCAACACACCAGGGAGGATTAACTAACCACCGATACACCCAGGGAGCATTAACTAGGTACCAACACACCCAGGGAGGATTAAATAACCACCTATAAACCCAGGGAGAATTAATTAGGTACCAACACACCCAGGGAGGATTAACCCAACACCGATACACCCAGGGAGGATTAATTAACCTTCGACACACCCAGGGAGTATTAACTAACCACCGACACAGCCAGGGAGGATTAATTAAACACCGTTACACCCAGGGAGGATTAACTAAGTACCGACACATCCAGGGAGTATTAGTTAACCACCGATACACCCAGGGAGGATTAACTAAGTACCGACACACCCTGGGAGGATTAATTAACCACTGATACACCCAGGGAATATTAACTAACCACCGATACACCCAGGGAGGATTAAATAACCACCGACACACCCAGGGAGGATTAACTAGGTACTGACATACCCAGGGAGGATTAACTAAGTACCGGCACACCCAGGGAGGTTTAAATAACCACCGACACACCCAGGGAGGATTAACTAACCACCGACACACCCAGGGAGGATTAACTAGGTACTGATATACCCAGGGAGGATTACCTAACCACCGACACACCCTGGGAGGATTAACTAGGTACTGACACATCCAGGGAGGATTAATTAACCACCGATACACCCAGGGAGGAATATCTAAGTACCGACACACCCAGGGAGGATTAACTAACCAGCGATACACCCAGGGAGGATTAACTAAGTACTGACATACCCAGGGAGGATTAATTAACCACCGACACACCCAGGGAGGATTAACTAAGTACCGACACACCCAGGGAGGATTAGCTAAGTTCTGACATACCCAGGGAGGATGAAATAACCACCGACACACCCAGGGAGGATTAACTAACCACCGATACACCCAGGGAGGATTAACTAAGTACTGACACACCCAGGGAGGATTAACTAGGTACTGACACACCCAGGGAGGATTAACTAACCACCGATACACCCAGGGAGGATTAACTAGGTACCAACACACCCAGGGAGGATTAACTAACCACCGATACACCCATGGAGGATTAACTAGGTACCAACACACCCAGGGAGGATTAACTAACCACCGATATACCCAGGGAGGATTAACTAAGTACCGACACACCCAGGGAGGATTAACTAGGTACTGACACACCCAGGGAGGATTAACTAACCACCGATACACCCAGGGAGGATTAACTAACCACCGATACACCCAGGGAGCATTAACTAGGTACCAACACACCCAGGGAGGATTAAATAACCACCGATACACACAGGGAGAATTAACTAGGTAACAACACACCCAGGGAGGATTAACCAACCACCGATACACCCAGGGAGGATTAATTAACCACCGACACACCCAGGGAGGAATAACTAACCACCGACACACCCAGGGAGGATTAATTAACCACCCACACACCCAGGGAGGATTAATTACCCACTGATACACCCAGGGTGGATTAATTAACAACCGATTCACTCATGGGAGGATTAATTAACCACCGATACACCCAGGGTGGATTAATTAACTACCGACAGACCCAGGAAGAATTAGCTAAGTACTGACACATCCTGGGGCTGGTGAAGATTAACCAGCTACCGACACATCCAGGGAGGCTTAACTAAGTATTGGCACACCCGGTGAGGATTAACTAGGTACTGACACACCCAGGGAGGACTAATTAACCACCGACACACCCAGGGAGGATTAAGTAACCACCGACTCACCCAGGGAGGATTAACTAACCACCGATACACCCAGGGAGGATTAACTAATTACTGACACACCCAGGGAGGATTAACTAGGTACTGACACACCCAGGGAGGATTAACTAACCACCGATACACCCAGGGAGGTTTAACTAAGTATTGACACACCCAGGGAGGATTAACTAACCACCGATACACCCAGGGAGTATTAACTAAACACCGACACACCCAGGGATGATTAACTAAGTACTGATAGACCCAGGGAGGATTAACTAACCTCCGATATACCCAGGGAGGATTAACTAACCACCGACACACCCAGGGAGGATTAACTAATCACCGATACACCCAGGGAGCATTAACTAGGTACCAACACACCCAGGGAGGATTAAATAACCACCGATACACCCAGGGAGAATTAACTAGGTACCAACACACCCAGGGAGGATTAACCAAACACCGATACACCCAGGGAGGATTAATTAACCACCGACACACCCAGGGAGGATTAACTAACCACCGACACACCCAGGGAGGATTAATTAAACACCGTTACACTCAGGGAGGATTAACTAAGTACCGACACACCCAGGGAGGATTAGTTAACCACCGATACACCCAGGGAGGATTAACTAAGTACCGACACACCCAGGGAGGATTAATTAACCACTGATACACCCAGGGAGGATTAACTAACCACCGATATATCCAGGGAGGATTAACTAACCACCGACACACCCAGGGAGGATTAAATAACCACCGACACACCCAGGGAGGAATAACTAGGTACTGACATACCCAGGGAGGATTAACTAAGTACCGACACACCCAGGGAGGTTTAAATAACCACCAACACACCCAGGGAGGATTAACTAACCACCGACACACCCAGGGAGGATTAACTAGGTACTGACATACCCAGGGAGGATTAACTAACCACCGACATACCCAGGGAGGATTAACTAGGTAATGACACACCCAGAGAGGATTAATTAACCACCGATACACCCAGGGAGGATTAACTAAGTACCGACACACCCAGGGAGGATTAACTAACCAGCGATACACCCAGCGAGGATTAACTAAGTACTGACATACCCAGGGAGGATCAATTAACCACCGACACACCCAGGGAGGATTAACTAACCACCGATACACCCAGGGAGCATTAACTAGGTAGCAACACACCCAGGGAGGTTAAATAACCACCGATACACCCAGGGAGAATTAACTAGGTACCAACACACCCAGGGAGGATTAACCAACCACCGATACACCCAGGGAGGATTAATTAACCACCGACACACCCAGGGAGGATTAACTAACCACCGACACACCCAGGGAGGATTAATTAACAACCAACACACCCAGGGAGGATTAATTAACCACTGATACACCCAGGGTGGATTAATTAACCACCGATACACCCAGGGAGGATTAATTAACCACCGATACACCCAGGGTGGATTACTTAACTACCGACAGACCCAGGAAGAATTAGCTAAGTACTGACACATCCGGGGGCTGGTGAAGATTAACCAGCTACCGACACATCCAGGGAGGCTTAACTAAGTACTGACACACCCGGTGAGGATTAACTAGGTACTGACACACCCAGGGAGATTAATTAACCACCGACACACCCAGGTAGGATTAACTAACCACCGACTCACCCAGGGAGGATTAAATAACCACCGATCCACCCAGGGAGGATTAAATAAGTACTGACACACCCAGGGAGGATTAACTAGGTACTGACACACCCAGGGAGGATTAACTAACCACTGATACACCCAGGGAGGATGAACTAAGTATTGACGCACCCAGGGAGGATTAACTAACCACCGATACCCCCAGGGAGGATTAACTAACCACCGACACACCCAGGGAGAATTAACTAAGTACTGACACACCCAGGGAGGATTTACTAACCTCTGATACACCCAGGGAGGATTAACTAACCACCGACACACCAAGGGAGGATTAATTAACCACCGATACACCCAGAGAGGATTAACTAAGTACCGACACACCCAGGGAGGATTAATTCACCACCGGTACACCCAGGGAGGATGAACTAACCACCGATACACCCAGGGAGGATTAACTAGGTACCAACACACCCAGGGAGGATTAACTAAGTACCGACACACCCAGGGAGGATTAGTTAACCACCGATACACCCAGGGAGGATTAACTAAGTACCTTCACACCCAGGGAGGATTAATTAACCACTGATACACCCAGGGAGCATTAACTAACCACCGATACACCCAGGGAGGATTATCTAACCACCGACAAAACCAGGGAGGATTAAATAACCACCGAAACACCCAGGGAGGATTAACAAGGTACTGACATACCCAGGGAGGATTAACTAAGTACCGACACACCCAGGAAGGTTTAAATAACCACCGACACAACCAGGGAAGATTAACTAGGTACTGATATACCCAGGGAGGATTAACTAACCACCGACACACCCAGGGAGGATTAACTAGGTACTGACACACCCAGGGAGGATTAATTAACCACCGATACACCCAGGGAGGATTAACTAAGTACCGACACACCCAGGGAGGATTAACTAACCAGCGATACACCCAGCGAGGATTAACTAAGTACTGACATACCCAGGGAGGATTATTTAACCACCGACACACCCAGGGAGGATTAACTAAGTACCGACACACCCAGGGAGGATTAACTAAGTACTGACATACCCAGGGAGGATGAAATAACCACCGACAGACCAAGGGAGGATTAACTAACCACCGATACACCCAGCGAGGATTAACTAAGTACTGACACACACAGGGAGGATTAACTAGGTACTGACACACCCAAAGAGGCTTAACTAACCACCGATACACCCAGGGAGGATTAACTAGGTACCAACACACCCAGGGAGGATTAACTAACCACCGATACACCCAGGGAGGATTAACTAGGTACCAACACACCCAGGGAGGATTAACTAACCACCGATATACCCAGGGAGGATTAACTAAGTACCGACACACCCAGGGAGGATTAACTAGGTACTGACACACCCAGGGAGGATTAACTAACCACCGATACACCCAGGGAGGATTAACTAACCACCGATACACCCAGGGAGGATTAACTAGGTACCAACACACCCAGGGAGGATTAACTAACCACTGATACACCCAGGGAGCATTAACTAGGTAGCAACACACCCAGGGAGGTTAAATAACCACCGATACACCCAGGGAGAATTAACTAGGTACCAAAACACCCAGGGAGGATTAACCAACCACCGATACACCCAGGGAGGATTAATTAACCACCGACACACCCAGGGAGGATTAACTAACCACCGACACCCCCAGGGAGGATTAATTAACCACCGACACACCCAGGGAGGATTAATTAACCACTGATACACCCAGGGTGGATTAATTAACCACCGATACACCCAGGGAGGATTAATTAACAACCGATACACCCAGGGTGGATTAATTAACTACCGACAGACCCAGGAAGAATTAGCTAAGTACTGACACATCTGGGGGCTGGTGAAGATTAACCAGCTACCGACACATCCAGGGAGGCTTAACTAAGTACTGACACACCCGGTGAGGATTAACTAGGTACTGACACACCCAGGGAGGATTAATTAACCACCGACACACCCAGGTAGGATTAACTAACCACCGACTCACCCAGGGAGGATTAACTAACCACCGATACACCCAGGGAGGATTAACTAATTACTGACACACGCAGGGAGGATTAACTAGGCACTGACACACCCAGGGAGGATTAACTAACCACCGATACACCCAGGGAGGATTAACTAAGTATTGACACACCCAGGGAGGATTAACTAACCACCGATACACCCAGGGAGGATTAACTAACCACCGACACACCCAGGGAGAATTAACTAAGTACTGACACAACCAGGGAGGATTAACTAACATCCGATACACCCAGGGAGGATTAACTAACCACCGACACACCCAGGGAGGATTAATTAAACACCGACACACCCAGGGAGGATTAATTAACCACCGATACACCCAGGGAGGATTAACTAAGTACCGACACACCCAGGGAGGATTAATTAACCACTGATACACCCAGGGAGGATTAACTAACCACCGATATACCCAGGGAGGATTAACTAACCACCGACACACCCAGGGAGGATTAAATAACCACCGACACACCCAGGGCGGAATAACTAGGTACTGACATACCCAGGGAGGATTAACTAAGTACCGACACACCCAGGGAGGTTTAAATAACCACCAACACAGCCAGGGAGGATTAACTAACCACCGAAACACCCAGGGAGGATTAACTAGGTACTGACATACCCAGGGAGGATTAACTAACCACCGACACACCCAGGAAGGATTAACAAGGTAATGACACACCCAGGGAGGATTAATTAACCACCGATACACCCAGGGAGGATTAACTAAGTACCGACACACCCAGGGAGGATTAACTAACCAGCAATACACCCAGCGAGGATTAACTAAGTACTGACATACCCAGGGAGGATCAATTAACCACCGACACACCCAGGGAGGATTAACTAAGTACCGACACACCCAGGGAGGATTAACTATGTACTGACATACCCAGGGAGGATTAAATAACCATCGACAAACCCAGGGAGGATTAACTAACCACCGATACACCCAGGAAGGATTAACTAAGTACTGACACACCCAGGGAGGATTAACAAGGTACTGACACACCCAGGGAGGATTAACTAACCACCGATACACCCAGGGAGGATTAACTAGGTACCAACACACCCAGGGAGGATTAACTAACCACCGATACACCCAGGGAGGATTAACTAGGTACCAACACACCCAGGGAGGATTAACTAACCACCGATATACCCAGGGAGGATTAATTAACCACCGACACACCCAGGGAGGATTAACTATGTACAAACACATCCAGGGAGGATTAACTAACCACCGATACACCCAGGGAGGATTAACTAACCACCGATACACCCAGGGAGGATTAACTAGGTACTGACACACCCGGGGAGGATTAACTAGGTACTGACACACCCAGGGAGGATTAACTAGGTACCAACACACCCAGGGAGGATTAACTAACCACCGATACACCCAGGGAGCATTAACTAGATAGCAACACACCCAGGGAGGTTAAATAACCACCGGTACACCCAGGGAGAATTAACTAGGTACCAACAAACCCAGGGAGGATTAACCAACCACCGATACACCCAGGGAGGATTAATTAACCACCGACACACCCAGGGAGGATTAACTAACCACCGACACACCCAGGGAGGATTAATTAACAACCAACACACCCAGGGAGGATTAATTAACCACTGATACACCCAGGGTGGATTAATTAACCACCGATACACCCAGGGAGGATTAATTAACCACCGATACACCCAGGGTGGATTACTTAACTACCGACAGACCCAGGAAGAATTAGCTAAGTACTGACACATCCGGGGGCTGGTGAAGATTAACCAGCTACTGACACATCCAGGGAGGCTTAACTAAGTACTGACACACCCGGTGAGGATTAACTAGGTACTGACACACCCAGGGAGGATTAATTAACCACCGACACACCCAGGTAGGATTAACTAACCACCGACTCACCCAGGGAGGATTAAATAACCACCGATACACCCAGGGAGGATTAAATAAGTACTGACACACCCAGGGAGGATTAACTAGGTACTGACACGCCCAGGGAGGATTAACTAACCACCGATACACCCAGGGAGGATTAACTAAGTATTGACACACCCAGGGAGGATTAACTAACCACCGATACACCCAGGGAGGATTAACTAACCACCGACACACCCAGGGAGAATTAACTAAGTACTGACACACCTAGGGAGGATTAACTAACCTCCGATACACCCAGGGAGGATTAACTAACCACCGACACACCCAGGGAGGATTAATTAACCACCGATACACCCAGGGAGGATTAACTAAGTACCGACACACCCAGGGAGGATTAACTAACCACTGATACACCCAGGGAGGATTAACTAACCACCGACACACCCAGGGAGGATTAATTAAACACCGACACACCCAGGGAGGATTAACTAAGTACCGACACACCCAGGGAGGGTTAATTCACCACCGACACACCCAGGGAGGATTAATTAAACACCGTTCCACCCAGGGAGGATTAACTAAGTACCGACACACCCAGGGAGGATTAATTAACCACTGATACACCCAGGGAGGATTAACTAACCACCGATACACCCAGGGAGGATTATCTAACCACCGACACACCCAGGGAGGATTAACTAGGTACCAACACACCCAGGGAGGATTAACTAAGTACCGACACACCCAGGGAGTATTAGTTAACCACCGATACACCCAGGGAGTATTACCTAAGTACCGACACACCCAGGGAGGATTAAGTAACCACTGATACACCCAGGGAGCATTAACTAACCACCGATACACCCAGGGAGGATTAACTAACCACCGACACACCCAGGGAGGATTAAATAACCACCGAAACACCCAGGGAGGATTAACAAGGTACTGACATACCCAGGGAGGATTAACTAAGTACCGACACACCCAGGGAGGTTTAAATAACCACCGACACACCCAGGGAGGATTAACTAGGTACTGATATACCCAGGGAGGATTAACTAACCACCGACACACCCAGGGAGGATTAACTAGGTACTGACAAACCCAGGGAGGATTAATTAACCACCGATACACCCAGCGAGGATTAACTAAGTACCGACACACCCAGGGAGGATTACCTAACCAGCGATAGACCCAGCGAGGTTTAACTAAGTACTGACATACCCAGGGAGGATTAATTAACCACCGACACACCCAGGGAGGATTAACTAAGTACTGACACACCCAAGGAGGATTAACTAAGTACTGACATACCCAGGGAGGATGAAATAACCACCGACAGACCAAGGGAGGATTAACTAACCACCGATACACCCAGCGAGGATTAACTAAGTACTGACACACACAGGGAGGATTAACTAGGTACTGACACACCCAAAGAGGCTTAACTAACCACCGATACACCCAGGGAGGATTAACTAGGTACCAACACACCCAGGGAGGATTAACTAACCACCGATACACCCAGGGAGGATTAACTAGGTACCAACACACCCAGGGAGGATTAACTAACCACCGATATACCCAGTGAGGATTAACTAAGTACCGACACACCCAGGGAGGATTAACTAGGTACTGACACACACAGGGAGGATTAACTAACCACCGATACACCCAGGGAGGATTAACTAACCACCGATACACCCAGGGAGGATTAACTAGGTACCAACACACCCAGGGAGGATTAACTAACCACCGATACAACCAGGGAGCATTAACTAGGTACCAACACACCCAGGGAGGTTAAATAACCACTGATACACCCAGGGAGAATTAACTAGGTACCAACACACCCAGGGAGGATTAACCAACCACCGATACACCCAGGGAGGATTAATTAACCACCGACACACCCAGGGAGGATTAATTAACCACTGATACACCCAGGGTGGATTAATTAACCTCCGATACACCCAGCGAGGATTAATTAACAACCGATACACCCAGGGTGGATTAATTAACTACCGACAGACCCAGGAAGAATTAGCTAAGTACTGACACATCTGGGGGCTGGTGAAGATTAACCAGCTACCGACACATCCAGGGAGGCTTAACTAAGTACTGACACACCCGGTGAGGATTAACTAGGTACTGACACACCAAGGGAGGATTAATTAACCACCGACACACCCAGGGAGGATTAACTAACCACCGACACACCCAGGGAGGATTAACTAACCACCGATACACCCAGGGAGGATTAACTAATTACTGACACACCCAGGGAGGATTAACTAGGTACTGACACACCCAGGGAGGATTAACTAACCACCGATACACCCAGGGAGGATTAACTAAGTATTGACACACCCAGGGAGGATTAACTAACCACCGATACACCCAGGGAGGATTAACTAACCACCGACACACCCAGGGAGAATTAAATAAGTTCTGACACACTCAGGGAGGATTAACTAACCTCCGATACACCCAGGGAGGATTAATTAAACACCGTTACACCCAGGGAGGATTAACTAAGTACCGACACACCCAGGGAGGATTGATTAACCACCGATACACCCAGGGAGGATTAACTAAGTACCGACACACCCAGGGAGGATTAATTAACCACTGATACACCCAGGGAGGATTAACTAACCACCGACACACCCAGGGAGGATTAATTAAACACCGTTCCACCCAGGGAGGATTAACTAAGTACCGACACATCCAGGGAGGATTAATTAACCACCGATACACCCAGGGAGGATTAATTCACCACCGATACATCCAGGGAGGATTAACTAGGTACCAACACACCCAGGGAGGATTAACTAAGTACCGACACACCCAGGGAGTATTAGTTAACCACCGATACACCCAGGGAGTATTAACTAAGTACCGACACACCCAGGGAGGATTAATTAACCACTGATACACCCAGGGAGCATTAACTAACCACCGATACACCCAGGGAGGATTAACGAACCACCGACACACCCAGGGAGGATTAAATAACCACCGAAACACCCAGGGAGGATTAACAAGGTACTGACATACCCAGGGAGGATTAACTAAGTACCGACACACCCAGGGAGGTTTAAATAACCACCGACACACCCAGGGAGGATTAACTAGGTACTGATATACCCAGGGAGGATTAACTAACCACCGACACACCCAGGGAGGATTAACTAGGTACTGACAAACCCAGGGAGGATTAATTAACCACCGATACACCCAGGGAGGATTAACTAAGTACCGACACACCCAGGGAGGATTAACTAACCAGCGATACACCCAGCGAGGATTAACTAAGTACTGACATATCCAGGGAGGATTAATTAACCACCGATACACCCAGGGAGGATTAACTAAGTACCGACACACCCAAGGAGGATTAACTAAGTACTGACATACCCAGGGAGGATGAAATAACCACCGACAGACCAAGGGAGGATTAACTAACCACGGATACACCCAGCGAGGATTAACTAAGTACTGACACACCCAGGGAGGATTAACTAGGTACTGACACACCCAAAGAGGCTTAACTAACCACCGATACACCCAGGGAGGATTAACTAGGTACCAACACACCCAGGGAGGATTAACTAACCACCGTTATACCCAGGGAGGATTAACTGAGTACCGACACACCCAGGGAGGATTAACTAGGTACTGACACACCCAGGGAGGATTAACTAACCACCGATACACCCAGGGAGGATTAACTAACCCCCGATACACCCAGGGAGGATTAACTAGGTACCAACACACCCAGGGAGGATTAACTAACCACCGATACACCCAGGGAGCATTAACTAGGTACCAACACACCCAGGGAGGTTAAATAACCACCGATACACCCAGGGAGAATTAACTAGGTACCAACACACCCAGGGAGGATTAACCAACCACCGATACACCCAGGGAGGATTAATTAACCACCGACACACCCAGGGAGGATTAACTAACCACCAACACACCCAGGGAGGATTAATTAACCACCGACACTCCCAGGGAGGATTAATTAACCACTGATACACCCAGGGTGGATTAATTAACCTCCGATACACCCAGGGAGGATTAATTAACAACCGATACACCCAGGGTGGATTAATTAACTACCGACAGACCCAGGAAGAATTAGCTAAGTACTGACACATCTGGGGGCTGGTGAAGATTAACCAGCTACCGACACATCCAGGGAGGCTTAACTAAGTACTGACACACCCGGTGAGGATTAACTAGGTACTGACACACCCAGGGAGGATTAATTAACCACCGACACACCCAGGGAGGATTAACTAACCACCGACTCACCCAGGGAGGATTAACTAACCACCGATACACCCAGGGAGGATTAACTAATTACTGACACACCCAGGGAGGATTAACTAGGTACTGACACACCCAGGGAGGATTAACTAACCACCGATACACCCAGGGAGGATTAACTAAGTATTGACACACCCAGGGAGGATTAACTAACCACCGATACACCCAGGGAGGATTAACTAACCACTGACACACCCAGGGAGAATTAAATAAGTACTGACACACCCAGGGAGGATTAACTAACCTCCGATACACCCAGGGAGGATTAACTAACCACCGACACACCCAGGGAGGATTAATTAAACACCGTTACACCCAGGGAGGATTAACTAAGTACCGACACACCCAGGGAGGATTAATTAACCACCGATACACCCAGGGAGGATTAACTAAGTACCGACACACCCAGGGACGATTACTTAACCACTGATACACCCAGGGAGGATTAACTAACCACCGATACACCCAGGGAGGATTAACTAACCACCGACACACCCAGGGAGCATTAAGTAACCACCGACACACCCAGGGAGGATTAACTAGGTACTGACATACCCAGGGAGGATTAACTAAGTACCGACACACCCAGGGAGGTTTAAATAACCACCGACACACCCAGGGAGGATTAACTAACCACCGACACACCCAGGGAGGATTGACTAGGTACTGACATACCCAGGGAGGATTAACTAACCACCGACACACCCTGGGAGGATTAACTAGGTACTGACACACCCAGGGAGGATTAATTAACCACCGATACACCCAGGGAGGATTAACTAAGTACCGACACACCCAGGGAGGATTAACTAACCAGCGATACATCCAGCGAGGATTAACTAAGTACTGACGTACCCAGGGAGGATTAATTTACCACCGACACACCCAGGGAGGATTAACTAAGTACCGACACACCCAGGGAGGATTAACTAAGTACTGACAAACCCAGGGAGGATTAAATAACCACCGACACACCCAGGGAGGATTAACTAACCACCGATACACCCAGGGAGGATTAACTAAGTACTGACACACCCAGGGATTATTAACTAGGTACTGACACACCCAGGGAGGATTAACTAACCACCGATACACCCAGGGAGGATTAACTAGGTACCAACACACCCAGGGAGGATTAACTAACCACCGATACACCCAGGGAGGATTAACTAGGTACCAACACACCCAGGGAGGATTAACTAAACACCGATACACCCAGGGAGCATTAACTAGGTACCAACACACCCACGGTGTATTAAATAACCACCGATACACCCAGGGAGAATTAACTAGGTACCAACACACCCAGGGAGGATTAACCAGCCACCGATACACCCAGGGAGGATTAATTAACCACCGACACACCCAGGGAGGAATAACTAACCACCGACACACCCAGGGAGGATTAATTAACCACCGACACACCCAGGGAGGATTAATTAACCACTGATACACCCAGGGTGGATTAATTAACCACCGATACACCCAGGGTGGATTAATTAACTGCCGACAGAACCAGGAAGAATTAGCTAAGTACTGACACATCCGGGGGCTGGTGAAGATTAACCAGCTACCGACACATCCAGGGAGGCTTAACTAAGTACTGACACACCCGGTGAGGATTAACTAGGTACTGACACACCCAGGGAGGATTAATTAACCACCGACACACCCAGGGAAGATTAACTACCAACCGACTCCCCCAGGGAGGATTAACTAACCGCCGATACACCCAGGGAGGATTAACTAATTACTGACACACCCAGGGAGGATTAACTAGGTACTGACACACCCAGGGAGGATTAACTAACCACCGATACACCCAGGAAGGATTAACTAGGTACCAACACACCCAGGGAGGATTAACTAACCACCGATATACCCAGGGAGGATTAACTAAGTACCGACACACCCAGGGAGAATTAACTAAGTACTGAGACACCTAGGGAGGATTAACTAACCTCCGATACACCCAGGGAGGATTAACTAACCACCGACACACCCAGGGAGGATTAATTAACCACCGATACACCCAGGGAGGATTAACTAAGTACCGACACACCCAGGGAGGATTAATTAACCACTGATACACCCAGGGAGGATTAAATAACCACCGACACACCCAGGGAGGATTAATTAAACACCGTTACACCCAGGGAGGATTAACTAAGTACCGACACACCCAGGGAGGATTAATTCACCACCGATACACCCAGGGAGGATTAACTAACTACCGATACACCCAGGGAGGATTAACTAGGTACCAACACACCCAGGGAGGATTAACTAAGTACCGACACACCCAGGGAGTATTAGTTAACCAACGATACACTCATGGAGTATTAACTAAGTACCGACACACCCAGGGAGGATTAATTAACCACTGATACACCCAGGGAGCATTAACTAACCACCGATACACCCAGGGAGGATTAACTAACCACCGACACACCCAGGGAGAATTAAATAACCACCGAAACACCCAGGGAGGATTAACAAGGTACTGACATACCCAGTGAGGATTAACTAAGTACCGACACACCCAGGGAGATTTAAATAACCACCGACACACCCAGGGAGGATTAACTAGGTACTGATATACCCAGGGAGGATTAACTAACCACCGACACACCCAGGGAGGATTAACCAGGTACTGACAAACCCAGGGAGGATTAATTAACCACCGATACACCCAGGGAGGATTAACTAAGTACCGACACACCCAGGGAGGATTAACTAACCAGCGATACACCCAGCGAGGATTAACTAAGTACTGACATACCCAGGGAGGATTAATTAACCACCGACACACCCAGGGAGGATTAACTAAGTACCGACACACCCAGGGAGGATTAACTAAGTACTGACATACCCAGGGAGGATGAAATAACCACCGACAGACCAAGGGAGGATTAACTAACCACCGATACACCCAGCGAGGATTAGCTAAGTACTGACACACACAGGGAGGATTAACTAGGTACTGACACACCCAAAGAGGCTTAACTAACCACCGATACACCCAGGGAGGATTAACAAGGTACCAACACACCCAGGGAGGATTAACTAACCACCGATACACCCAGGGAGGATTAACTAGGTACCAACACACCCAGGGAGTATTAACTAACCACCGATATACCCAGGGAGGATTAACTAAGTACCAACACACCCAGGGAGGATTAACTAGGTACTGACACACCCAGGGAGGATTAACTAACCACCGATACACCCAGGGAGGATTAACTAACCACCGATACACCCAGGGAGGATTAACTAGGTACCAACACACCCAGGGAGGATTAACTAACCACCGATACACCCAGGGAGCATTAACTAGGTACCAACACACCCAGGGAGGTTAAATAACCACCGATACACCCAGGGAGAATTAACTAGGTACCAACACACCCAGGGAGGTTTAACCAACCACCGATACACCCAGGGAGGATTAATTAACCACCGACACACCCAGGGAGGATTAACTAACCACCGACACACCCAGGGCGGATTAATTAACCACCGACACACCCAGGGAGGATTAATTAACCACTGATACACCCAGGGCGGATTAATTAACCACCGACACACCCAGGGAGGATTAATTAACCACCGACACACCCAGGGAGGATTAACCAACCACCGATACACCCAGGGAGGATTAATTAACCACCGACACACCCAGGGAGGATTAACTAACCACCAACACACCCAGGGAGGATTAATTAACCACCGACACTCCCAGGGAGGATTAATTAACCACTGATACACCCAGGGTGGATTAATTAACCACCGATACACCCAGGGAGGATTAATTAACAACCGATACACCCAGGGTGGATTAATTAACTACCGACAGACCCAGGAAGAATTAGCTAAGTACTGACACATCTGGGGGCTGGTGAAGATTAACCAGCTACCGACACATCCAGGGAGGCTTAACTAAGTACTGACACACTCGCTGAGGATTAACTAGGTACTGACACACCCAGGGAGGATTAATTAACCACCGACACACCCAGGGAGGATTAACTAACCACCGACTCACCCAGGGAGGATTAACTAACCACCGATACACCCAGGGAGGATTAACTAATTACTGACACACCCAGGGAGGATTAACTAGGTACTGACACACCCAGGGAGGATTAACTAACCACCGATACACCCAGGGAGGATTAACTAAGTATTGACACACCCAGGGAGGATTAACTAACCACCGATACACCCAGGGAGGATTAACTAACCACCGACACACCCAGGGAGAATTAAATAAGTACTGACACACCCAGGGAGGATTAACTAACCTCCGATACACCCAGGGAGGATTAACTAACCACCGACACACCCAGGGAGGATTAATTAAACACCGTTACACCCAGGGAGGATTAACTAAGTACCAACACACCCAGGGAGGATTAATTAACCACCGATACACCCAGGGAGGATTAACTAAGTACCGACACACCCAGGGAAGATTACTTAACCACTGATACACCCAGGGAGGATTAACTAACCACCGACACACCCAGGGAGGATTAATTAAACACCGTTACACCCAGGGAGGATTAACTAAGTACCGACACACCCAGGGAGGATTAATTAACCACCGATACACCCAGGGAGGATTCACTAACCACCGATACACGCAGGGAGGATTAACTAGGTACCGACACACCCAGGGAGGATTAGTTAACCACCGATACACCCAGGGAGGATTAACTAAGTACCGACACACCTAGGGAGGATTAATTAACCACTGATACACCCAGGGAGGATTAACTAACCACCGATACACCCAGGGAGGATTAACTAACCACCGACACACCCAGGGAGGATTAAATAACCACCGACACACCCAGGGAGGAATAACTAGGTACTGACATACCCAGGGAGGATTAACTAAGTACCGACACACCCAGGGAGTTTTAAATAACCACCGACACACCCAGGGAGGATTAACTAACCACCGACACACCCAGGGAGGATTAACTAGGTACTGAAATACCCAGGGAGGAATAACTAACCACCGACACACCCTGGGAGGATTAACTAGGTAATGACACACCCAGGGAGGATTAATTAACCACCGATACACCCAGGGAGGATTAACTAAGTACCGACACACCCAAGGGAGGATTAACTAACCAGCGATACACCCAGAGAGGATTAACTAAGTACTGACATACCCAGGGAGGATCAATTAACCACCGACACACCCAGGGAGGATTAACTAAGTACCGACACACCCAGGGAGGATTAACTAAGTACTGACATACCCAGGGTGGATTAAATAACCACCGACACACCCAGGGAGGATTAACTAGGTACTGACACATCCAGGGAGGATTAACTAACCACCGATACACCCAGGGAGGATTAACTAGGTACCAACACACCCAGGGAGGATTAACTAACCACCGATACACCCAGGGAGGATTAACTAGGTACCAACACACCCAGGGAGGATTAACTAACCACCGATACACCCAGGGAGCATTAACTAGGTACCAACACACCCAGGGAGGATTAAATAACCACCGATACACCCAGGGAGAATTAACTAGGTACCAACACACCCAGGGAGGATTAACCAACCACCGATACACCCAGGGAGGATTAATTAACCCCCGACACACCCAGGGAGGATTAATTAACCACCGACACACCCAGGGAGGATTAATTAACCACTGATACACCCAGGGTGGATTAATTAACCACCGATACACCCAGGGAGGATTAATTAACCACCGATACACCCAGGGTGGATTAATTAACTACCGACAGACCCAGGAAGAATTAGCTAAGTACTGACACATCCGGGGGCTGCTGAAGATTAACCAGCTACCGACACATCCAGGGAGGCTTAACTAAGTACTGACACACCCGGTGAGGATTAACTAGGTACTGACACACCCAGGGAGGATTAATTAACCACCGACACACCCAGGGAGGATTAACTAACCACCGACTCACCCAGGGAGGATTAACTAACCGCCGATACACCCAGGGAGGATTAACTAAGTACTGACAGACCCAGGGAGGATTAACTAGGTACTGACACACCCAGGGAGGATTAATTAACCACCGACACACCCAGGGATGATTAAGTAACCACCGACTCACCCAGGGAGGATTAACCAGCCACCGATACACCCAGGGAGGATTAATTAACCACCGACACACCCAGGGAGGATTAACTAACCACCGACACACCCAGGGAGGATTAATTAACCACCGACACACCCAGGGTGGATTAATTAACCACTGATACACCCAGGGTGGATTAATTAACCACCGATACACCCAGGGTGGATTAATTAACTGCCGACAGAACCAGGAAGAATTAGCTAAGTACTGACACATCTGGGGGCTGGTGAAGATTAACCAGCTACCGACACATCCAGGGAGGCTTAACTAAGTACTGACACACCCGGTGAGGATTAACTAGGTACTGACACACCCAGGGAGGATTAATTAACCACCGACACACCCAGGGAAGATTAACTAACCACCGACTCCCCCAGGGAGGATTAACTAACCGCCGATACACCCAGGGAGGATTAACTAATTACTGACACACCCAGGGAGGATTAACTAGGTACTTACACACCCAGGGAGGATTAACTAACCACCGATACACCCAGGAAGGATTAACTAGGTACCAACACACCCAGGGAGGATTAACTAACCACCGATATACCCAGGGAGGATTAACTAAGTACCGACACACCCAGGGAGAATTAACTAAGTACTGAGACACCTAGGGAGGATTAACTAACCTCCGATACACCCAGGGAGGATTAACTAACCACCGACACACCCAGGGAGGATTAATTAAACACCGATACACCCAGGGAGGATTAACTAAGTACCGACACACCCAGGGAGGATTAATTAACCACTGATACACCCAGGGAGGATTAAATAACCACCGACACACCCAGGGAGGATTAATTAAACACCGTTACACCCAGGGAGGATTAACTAAGTACCGACACACCCAGGGAGGATTAATTCACCACCGATACACCCAGGGAGGATTAACTAACTACCGATACACCCAGGGAGGATTAACTAGGTACCAACACACCCAGGGAGGATTAACTAAGTACCGATACACCCAGGGAGTATTAGTTAACCAACGATACACCCAGGGAGTATTAACTAAGTACCGACACACCCAGGGAGGATTAATTAACCACTGATACACCCAGGGAGCATTAACTAACCACCGATACACCCAGGGAGGATTATCTAACCACCGACACACCCAGGGAGAATTAAATAACCACCGAAACACCCAGGGAGGATTAACAAG
The DNA here is from genome assembly GCF_017639515.1 of Carcharodon carcharias. Classification (NCBI taxonomy): domain Eukaryota; kingdom Metazoa; phylum Chordata; class Chondrichthyes; order Lamniformes; family Lamnidae; genus Carcharodon; species Carcharodon carcharias. Next base: position 177,203 of record NW_024470882.1, read on the forward strand.
GTACTGACATACCCAGTGAGGATTAACTAAGTACCGACACACCCAGGGAGGTTTAAATAACCACCGACACACCCAGGGAGGATTAACTAGGTACTGATATACCCAGGGAGGATTAACTAACCACCGACACACCCAGGGAGGATTAACTAGGTACTGACAAACCCAGGGAGGATTAATTAACCACCGATACACCCAGGGAGGATTAACTAAGTACCGACACACCCAGGGAGGATTAACTAACCAGCGATACACCCAGCGAGGATTAACTAAGTACTGACATACCCAGGGAGGATTAATTAACCACCGACACACCCAGGGAGGATTAACTAAGTACCGACACACCCAGGGAGGATTAACTAAGTACTGACATACCCAGGGAGGATGAAATAACCACCGACAGACCAAGGGAGGATTAACTAACCACCGATACACCCAGCGAGGATTAGCTAAGTACTGACATACACAGGGAGGATTAACTAGGTACTGACACACCCAAAGAGGCTTAACTAACCACCGATGCACCCAGGGAGGATTAACTAGGTACCAACACACCCAGGGAGGATTAACTAACCACCGATACACCCAGGGAGGATTAACTAGGTACCAACACACCCAGGGAGGATTAACTAACCACCGATATACCCAGGGAAGATTAACTAAGTACCGACACACCCAGGGAGGATTAACTAGGTACTGACACACCCAGGGAGGATTAACTAACCACCGATACACCCAGGGAGGATTAACTAACTACCGATACACCCAGGGAGGATTAACTAGGTACCAACACACCCAGGGAGGATTAACTAACCACCGATACACCCAGGGAGCATTAACTAGGTACCAACACACCCAGGGAGGTTAAATAACCACCGATACACCCAGGGAGAATTAACTAGGTACCAGCACACCCAGGGAGGATTAACCAACCACCGATACACCCAGGGAGGATTAATTAACCACCGACACACCCAGGGAGGATTAACTAACCACCAACACACCCAGGGCAGATTAATTAACCACCGACACACCCAGGGAGGATTAATTAACCACTGATACACCCAGGGTGGATTAATTAACCTCCGATACACCCAGGGAGGATTAATTAACAACCGATACACCCAGGGTGGATTAATTAACTACCGACAGACCCAGGAAGAATTAGCTAAGTACTGAAACATCTGGGGGCTGGTAAAGATTAACCAGCTACCGACACATCCAGGGAGGCTTAACTAAGTACTGACACACCCGGTGAGGATTAACTAGGTACTGACACACCCAGGGAGGATTAATTAACCACCGACACACCCAGGGAGGATTAACTAACCACCGACTCACCCAGGGAGGATTAACTAACCACCGATACACCCAGGGAGGATTAACTAATTACTGACACACCCAGGGAGGATTAACTAGGTACTGACACACCCAGGGAGGATTAACTAACCACCGATACACCCAGGGAGGATTAACTAAGTATTGACACACCCAGGGAGGATTAACTAACCACCGATACACCCAGGGAGGATTAACTAACCACCGACACACCCAGGGAGAATTAACTAAGTACTGACACACCCAGGGAGGATTAACTAACCTGCGATACACCCAGGGAGGATTAACTAACCACCGACACACCCAGGGAGGATTAATTAAACACCGTTACACCCAGGGAGGATTAACTAAGTACCGACACACCCAGGGAGGATTAATTAACCACCGATACACCCAGGGAGGATTAACTAAGTACCGACACACCCAGGGACGATTACTTAACCACTGATACACCCAGGGAGGATTAACTAACCACTGATACACCCAGGGAGGATTAACTAACCACCGACACACCCAGGGGGGATTAAATAACCACCGACACACCCAGGGAGGATTAACTAGGTACTGACATACCCAGGGAGGATTAACTAAGTACCGACACACCCAGGGAGGTTTAAATAACCACCGACACACCCAGGGAGGATTAACTAACCACCGACACACCCAGGGAGGATTAACTAGGTACTGACATACCCAGGGAGGATTAACTAACCACCGACACACCCTGGGAGGATTAACTAGGTACTGACACACCCAGGGAGGATTAATTAACCACCGATACACCCAGGGAGGATTAACTAAGTACCGACACACCCAGGGAGGATTAACTAACCAGCGATACACCCAGCGAGGATTAACTAAGTACTGACATACCCAGGGAGGATTAATTTACCACCGACACACCCAGGGAGGATTAACTAAGTACCGACACACCCAGGGAGGATTAACTAAGTACTGACAAACCCAGGGAGGATTAAATAACCACCGACACACCCAGGGAGGATTAACTAACCACCGATACACCCAGGGAGGATTAACTAAGTACTGACACACCCAGGGATTATTAACTAGGTACTGACACACCCAGGGAGGATTAACTAACCACCGATACACCCAGGGAGGATTAACTAGGTACCAACACACCCAGGGAGGATTAACTAACCACCGATACACCCAGGGAGGATTAACTAGGTACCAACACACCCAGGGAGGATTAACTAACCACCGATACACCCAGGGAGCATTAACTAGGTACCAACACACCCAGGGAGGATTAAATAACCACCGATACCCCCAGGGAGAATTAACTAGGTACCAACACACCCAGGGAGGATTAACCAGCCACCGATACACCCAGGGAGGATTAATTAACCACCGTCACACCCAGGGAGGATTAACTAACCACCGACACACCCAGGGAGGATTAATTAACCACCGACACACCCAGGGAGGATTAATTAACCACTGATACACCCAGGGTGGATTAATTAACCACCGATACACCCAGGGAGGATTAATTAACCACCGATAAACCCAGGGTGGATTAATTAACTACCGACAGACCCAGGAAGAATTAGCTAAGTACTGACACATCCGGGGGCTGGTGAAGATTAACCAGCTACCGACACATCCAGGGAGGCTTAACTAAGTACTGACACACCCGGTGAGGATTAACTAGGTACTGACACACCCAGGGAGGATTAATTAACCACCGACACACCCAGGGAGGATTAACTAACCGCCGATACACCCAGGGAGGATTAACTAATTACTGACACACCCAGGGAGGATTAACTAGGTACTGACACACCCAGGGAGGATTAACTAACCACCGATACACCCAGGAAGGATTAACTAGGTACCAACACACCCAGGGAGGATTAACTAACCACCGATATACCCAGGGAGGATTAACTAAGTACCGACACACCCAGGGAGGATTAACTAGGTACTGACACACCCAGGGAGGATTAACTAACCACCGATACACCCAGGGAGGATTAACTAACCACTGATACACCCACTGAGGATTAACTAGGTACCAACACACTCAAGGAGGATTAACTAACCACCGATACACCCAGGGAGCATATACTAGGTACCAACACACCCAGGGAGGATTAAATAACCACCGATACACCCAGGGAGAATTAACTAGGTACCAACACACCCAGGGAGGATTAACCAAACACCGACACACCCAGGGTGGATTAATTAAACACCGTTACACCCAGGGAGGATTAACTAAGTACCGACACATCCAGGGAGGATTAGTTAACCAACGATACACCCAGGGAGGATTAACTAAGTACCGACACACCCTGGGAGGATTAATTAACCACTGATACACCCAGGGAATATTAACTAACAACCGATACACCCTGGGAGGATTAACTAACCACCGACACACCCAGGGAGGATTAAATAACCAGCGACACACCCAGGGAGGATTAACTAGGTACTGACATACCCAGGGAGGATTAACTAAGTACCGACACACCCAGGGAGGTTTAAATAACCACCGACACAGCCAGGGAGGATTAACTAACCACCGACACACCCAGGGAGGATTAACTAGGTACTGATATATCCAGGGAGGATTACCTAACCACCGACACACCCAGGGAGGATTAACTAGGTACTGACACACCCAGGGAGGATTAATTAAACACCGATACACCCAGGGAGGATTAACTAAGTACCGACACACCCAGGGAGGATTAACTAACCAGCGATACACCCAGCGAGGATTAACTAAGTACTGACATACCCAGGGAGGATTAATTAACCACCGACACACCCAGGGAGGATTAACTAAGTACCGACACACCCAGGGACGATTAACTAAGTGCTGACATACCCAGGGAGTATGAAATAACCACTGACACACCCAGGGAGGATTAACTAACCACCGATACACCCAGGGAGGATTAACTAATTACTGACCCACCCAGGGAGGATTAACTAGGTACTGACACACCCAGGGAGGATTAACTAAACACCGATACACCCAGGGAGGATTAACTAGGTACCAACACACCCAGGGAGGATTAACTAACCACCGATACACCCAGGGAGGATTAACTAGGTACCAACACACCCAGGGAGGATTAACTAACCACCGATATACCCAGGGAGGATTAACTAAGTACCGACACACCCAGGGAGGATTAACTAGGTACTGACACACCCAAGGAGGATTAACTAACCACCGATACACCCAGGGAGGATTAACTAACCACCGATGCACCCAGGGAGGATTAACTAGATACCAACACACCCAGGGAGGATTTAATATCCACCGATACACAGAGGGAGAATTAACTAGGTACCAACACACCCAGGGAGGATTAACCAACCACCGATACACCCAGGGAGGATTAATTAACCACCGACACACCCAGGGAGGAATAACTAACCACCGACACACCCAGGGAGGATTAATTAACCACCGACACACCCAGGGAGGATTAATTAACCACTGATACACCCAGGGTGGATTAATTAACTACCGACAGACCCAGGAAGAATTAGCTAAGTACTGACACATCAGGGGCCTGGTGAAGATTAACCAACTACCTACACATCCAGGGAGGCTTAACTAAGTACTGACACACCCGGTGAGGATTAACTAGGTACTGACACACCCAGGGAGGATTAATTAACCACCGACACACCCAGGGATGATTAAGTAACCACCGACTCACCCAGGGAGGATTAACTAACCACCGATACACCTAGGGAGGATTAACTAAGTACTGACACACCCAGGGAGTATTAACTATGTACTGACACACCCAGGGAGGATTAACTAACCACCGATACACCCAGGGAGGATTAACTAAGTATTGACAAACCCAGGGAGGATTAACTAACCACCGATACACCCAGGGAGGATTAACTAACCACCGACACACCCAGGGATAATTAACTAAGTACTGATACACCCAGGGAGGATTAACTAACCACCGATATACCCAGGGAGGATTAATTAAACACCGTTACACCCAGGGAGGATTAACTAAGTACCGACACACCCAGGGAGGATTAATTAACCACCGATACAACCAGGGAGGATTAACTAGGTACCAACACACCCAGGGAGGATTAGTTCACCACTGATACACCCAGGGAGGATTAACTAACCACCGATACACCCAGGGAGGATTAACTAACCACCGACACACCCAGGGAGGATTAATTAAACACCGTTACACCCAGGGAGGATTAACTAAGTACCGACACACCCAGGGAGGATTAATTAACCACCGATACACCCAGGGAGGATTCACTAACCACCGATACACGCAGGGAGGATTAACTAGGTACCGACACACCCAGGGAGGATTAGTTAACCACCGATACACCCAGGGAGGATTAACTAAGTACCGACACACCTAGGGAGGATTAATTAACCACTGATACACCCAGGGAGGATTAACTAACCACCGATACACCCAGGGAGGATTAACTAACCACCGACACACCCAGGGAGGATTAAATAACCACCGACACACCCAGGGAGGAATAACTAGGTACTGACATACCCAGGGAGGATTAACTAAGTACCGACACACCCAGGGAGGTTTAAATAACCACCGACACACCCAGGGAGGATTAACTAACCACCGACACACCCAGGGAGGATTAACTAGGTACTGAAATACCCAGGGAGGAATAACTAACCACCGACACACCCTGGGAGGATTAACTAGGTAATGACACACCCAGGGAGGATTAATTAACCACCGATACACCCAGGGAGGATTAACTAAGTACCGACACACCCAAGGGAGGATTAACTAACCAGCGATACACCCAGAGAGGATTAACTAAGTACTGACATACCCAGGGAGGATCAATTAACCACCGACACACCCAGGGAGGATTAACTAAGTACCGACACACCCAGGGAGGATTAACTAAGTACTGACATACCCAGGGTGGATTAAATAACCACCGACACACCCAGGGAGGATTAACTAGGTACTGACACATCCAGGGAGGATTAACTAACCACCGATACACCCAAGGAGGATTAACTAGGTACCAACACACCCAGGGAGGATTAACTAACCACCGATACACCCAGGGAGGATTAACTAGGTACCAACACACCCAGGGAGGATTAACTAACCACCGATACACCCAGGGAGCATTAACTAGGTACCAACACACCCAGGGAGGATTAAATAACCACCGATACACCCAGGGAGAATTAACTAGGTACCAACACACCCAGGGAGGATTAACCAACCACCGATACACCCAGGGAGGATTAATTAACCCCCGACACACCCAGGGAGGATTAATTAACCACCGACACACCCAGGGAGGATTAATTAACCACTGATACACCCAGGGTGGATTAATTAACCACCGATACACCCAGGGAGGATTAATTAACCACCGATACACCCAGGGTGGATTAATTAACTACCGACAGACCCAGGAAGAATTAGCTAAGTACTGACACATCCGGGGGCTGGTGAAGATTAACCAGCTAACGACACATCCAGGGAGGCTTAACTAAGTACTGACACACCCGGTGAGGATTAACTAGGTACTGACACACCCAGGGAGGATTAATTAACCACCGACACACCCAGGGAGGATTAACTAACCACCGACTCACCCAGGGAGGATTAACTAACCGCCGATACACCCAGGGAGGATTAACTAAGTACTGACAGACCCAGGGAGGATTAACTAGGTACTGACACACCCAGGGAGGATTAATTAACCACCGACACACCCAGGGATGATTAAGTAACCACCGACTCACCCAGGGAGGATTAACTAACCACCGATACACCTAGGGAGGATTAACTAAGTACTGACACACCCAGGGAGTATTAACTATGTACTGACACACCCAGGGAGGATTAACTAACCACCGATACACCCAGGGAGGATTAACTAAGTATTGACAAACCCAGGGAGGATTAACTAACCACCGATACACCCAGGGAGGATTAACTAACCACCGACACACCCAGGGATAATTAACTAAGTACTGATACACCCAGGGAGGATTAACTAACCACCGATATACCCAGGGAGGATTAATTAAACACCGTTACACCCAGGGAGGATTAACTAAGTACCGACACACCCAGGGAGGATTAATTAACCACCGATACAACCAGGGAGGATTAACTAGGTACCAACACACCCAGGGAGGATTAGTTCACCACTGATACACCCAGGGAGGATTAACTAACCACCGATACACCCAGGGAGGATTAACTAACCACCGACACACCCAGGGAGGATTAATTAAACACCGTTACACCCAGGGAGGATTAACTAAGTACCGACACACCCAGGGAGGATTAATTAACCACCGATACACCCAGGGAGGATTCACTAACCACCGATACACGCAGGGAGGATTAACTAGGTACCGACACACCCAGGGAGGATTAGTTAACCACCGATACACCCAGGGAGGATTAACTAAGTACCGACACACCTAGGGAGGATTAATTAACCACTGATACACCCAGGGAGGATTAACTAACCACCGATACACCCAGGGAGGATTAACTAACCACCGACACACCCAGGGAGGATTAAATAACCACCGACACACCCAGGGAGGAATAACTAGGTACTGACATACCCAGGGAGGATTAACTAAGTACCGACACACCCAGGGAGGTTTAAATAACCACCGACACACCCAGGGAGGATTAACTAACCACCGACACACCCAGGGAGGATTAACTAGGTACTGAAATACCCAGGGAGGAATAACTAACCACCGACACACCCTGGGAGGATTAACTAGGTAATGACACACCCAGGGAGGATTAATTAACCACCGATACACCCAGGGAGGATTAACTAAGTACCGACACACCCAAGGGAGGATTAACTAACCAGCGATACACCCAGAGAGGATTAACTAAGTACTGACATACCCAGGGAGGATCAATTAACCACCGACACACCCAGGGAGGATTAACTAAGTACCGACACACCCAGGGAGGATTAACTAAGTACTGACATACCCAGTGTGGATTAAATAACCACCGACACACCCAGGGAGGATTAACTAGGTACTGACACATCCAGGGAGGATTAACTAACCACCGATACACCCAGGGAGGATTAACTAGGTACCAACACACCCAGGGAGGATTAACTAACCACCGATACACCCAGGGAGGATTAACTAGGTACCAACACACCCAGGGAGGATTAACTAACCACCGATACACCCAGGGAGCATTAACTAGGTACCAACACACCCAGGGAGGATTAAATAACCACCGATACACCCAGGGAGAATTAACTAGGTACCAACACACCCAGGGAGGATTAACCAACCACCGATACACCCAGGGAGGATTAATTAACCACCGACACACCCAGGGAGGATTAATTAACCACCGACACACCCAGGGAGGATTAATTAACCACTGATACACCCAGGGTGGATTAATTAACCACCGATACACCCAGGGAGGATTAATTAACCACCGATACACCCAGGGTGGATTAATTAACTACCGACAGACCCAGGAAGAATTAGCTAAGTACTGACACATCCGGGGGCTGGTGAAGATTAACCAGCTACCGACACATCCAGGGAGGCTTAACTAAGTACTGACACACCCGGTGAGGATTAACTAGGTACTGACACACCCAGGGAGGATTAATTAACCACCGACACACCCAGGGAGGATTAACTAACCACCGACTCACCCAGGGAGGATTAACTAACCGCCGATAACCCAGGGAGGATTAACTAAGTACTGACAGACCCAGGGAGGATTAACTAGGTACTGACACACCCAGGGAGGATTAATTAACCACCGACACACCCAGGGATGATTAAGTAACCACCGACTCACCCAGGGAGGATTAACTAACCACCGATACACCTAGGGAGGATTAACTAAGTACTGACACACCCAGGGAGTATTAACTATGTACTGACACACCCAGGGAGGATTAACTAACCACCGATACACCCAGGGAGGATTAACTAAGTATTGACAAACCCAGGGAGGATTAACTAACCACCGATACACCCAGGGAGGATTAACTAACCACCGACACACCCAGGGATAATTAACTAAGTACTGATACACCCAGGGAGGATTAACTAACCACCGATATACCCAGGGAGGATTAATTAAACACCGTTACACCCAGGGAGGATTAACTAAGTACCGACACACCCAGGGAGGATTAATTAACCACCGATACAACCAGGGAGGATTAACTAGGTACCAACACACCCAGGGAGGATTAGTTCACCACTGATACACCCAGGGAGGATTAACTAACCACCGATACACCCAGGGAGGATTAACTAACCACCGACACACCCAGGGAGGATTAATTAAACACCGTTACACCCAGGGAGGATTAACTAAGTACCGACACACCCAGGGAGGATTAATTAACCACCGATACACCCAGGGAGGATTCACTAACCACCGATACACGCAGGGAGGATTAACTAGGTACCGACACACCCAGGGAGGATTAGTTAACCACCGATACACCCAGGGAGGATTAACTAAGTACCGACACACCTAGGGAGGATTAATTAACCACTGATACACCCAGGGAGGATTAACTAACCACCGATACACCCAGGGAGGATTAACTAACCACCGACACACCCAGGGAGGATTAAATAACCACCGACACACCCAGGGAGGAATAACTAGGTACTGACATACCCAGGGAGGATTAACTAAGTACCGACACACCCAGGGAGCTTTAAATAACCACCGACACACCCAGGGAGGATTAACTAACCACCGACACACCCAGGGAGGATTAACTAGGTACTGAAATACCCAGGGAGGAATAACTAACCACCGACACACCCTGGGAGGATTAACTAGGTAATGACACACCCAGGGAGGATTAATTAACCACCGATACACCCAGGGAGGATTAACTAAGTACCGACACACCCAAGGGAGGATTAACTAACCAGCGATACACCCAGAGAGGATTAACTAAGTACTGACATACCCAGGGAGGATCAATTAACCACCGACACACCCAGGGAGGATTAACTAAGTACCGACACACCCAGGGAGGATTAACTAAGTACTGACATACCCAGGGTGGATTAAATAACCACCGACACACCCAGGGAGGATTAACTAGGTACTGACACATCCAGGGAGGATTAACTAACCACCGATACACCCAGGGAGGATTACCTAGGTACCAACACACCCAGGGAGGATTAACTAACCACCGATACACCCAGGGAGGATTAACTAGGTACCAACACACCCAGGGAGGATTAACTAACCACCGATACACCCAGGGAGCATTAACTAGGTACCAACACACCCAGGGAGGATTAAATAACCACCGATACACCCAGGGAGAATTAACTAGGTACCAACACACCCAGGGAGGATTAACCAACCACCGATACACCCAGGGAGGATTAATTAACCACCGACACACCCAGGGAGGATTAATTAACCACCGACACACCCAGGGAGGATTAATTAACCACTGATACACCCAGGGTGGATTAATTAACCACCGATACACCCAGGGAGGATTAATTAACCACCGATACACCCAGGGTGGATTAATTAACTACCGACAGACCCAGGAAGAATTAGCTAAGTACTGACACATCCGGGGGCTGGTGAAGATTAACCAGCTACCGACACATCCAGGGAGGCTTAACTAAGTACTGACACACCCGGTGAGGATTAACTAGGTACTGACACACCCAGGGAGGATTAATTAACCACCGACACACCCAGGGAGGATTAACTAACCACCGACTCACCCAGGGAGGATTAACTAACCGCCGATACACCCAGGGAGGATTAACTAAGTACTGACAGACCCAGGGAGGATTAACTAGGTACTGACACACCCAGGGAGGATTAACTAACCACCGATACACCCAGGGAGGATTAACTAAGTATTGACACACCCAGGGAGGATTAACTAACCACCGATACACCTAGGGAGGATTAACTAACCACCGACACACCCAGGGAGAATTAACTAAGTACTGACACACCCAGGGAGGATTAATTAAACACCGTTACTCCCAGGGATGATTAACTAAATACCGACACACCCAGGGAGGATTAATTAACCACCGATACACCCAGGGAGGATTAACTAAGTACCGACACACCCAGGGAGGATTAATTAACCACTGATACACCCAGGGAGGATTAACTAACCACCGATACACCCAGGGAGGATTAACTAACCACCGACACACCCAGGGAGGATTAAATAACCACCGACACACCCAGGGAGGATTAACTAGGTACTGACATACCCAGGGAGGATTAACTAAGTACCGACACACCCTGGGAGGTTTAAATAACCACCGACACACCCAGGGAGGATTAACTAACCACCGACACACCCAGGGAGGATTAACTAGGTACTGACATACCCAGGGAGGATTAACTAACCATCGACACACCCAGGGAGGATTAACTAGGTACTGACACACCCAGGGAGGATTATTTAACCACCGATACACCCAGGGAGGATTAACTAAGTACCAACACACTCAGGGAGGATTAACTAACCAGCGATACACCCAGCGAGGATTAACTAAGTACCGACATACCCAGGGAGGATTATTTAACCACCGACACACCCAGGGACGATTAACTAAGTACCGACACACCCAGGGAGGATTAACTAAGTACTGACATACCCAGGGAGGATGAAATAACCACCGACACACCCAGGGAGGATTAACTAACCACCGATACACCCAGGGAGGGTTAACTAAGTACTGACACACCCAGGGAGGATTAACTAGGTACTGACACACCCAGGGAGGATTAACTAACCACCGATACACCCAGGGAGGATTAACTAGGTACCAACACACCCAGGGAGAATTAACTAAGTACTGACACACCCAGGGAGGATTAACTAACCTCCGATACACCCAGGGAGGATTAACTAACCACCGACACACCCAGGGAGGATTAATTAAACACCGTTACACCCAGGGAGGATTAACTAAGTACCGACACACCCAGGGAGGATTAATTAACAACCGATACACCCAGGGAGGATTAACTAAGTACCGACACACCCAGGGAGGATTAATTAACCACTGATACACCCAGGGAGGATTAACTAACCACCGATACACCCAGGGAGGATTAACTAACCGCCGACCCACCCAGGGAGGATTAAATAACCACCGACACACCCAGGGAGGATTAACTAGGTACTGACATACCCAGGGAGGATTAACTAAGTACCGACACACCCTGGGAGGTTTAAATAACCACCGACACACCCAGGGAGGATTAACTAACCACCGACACACCCAGGGAGGATTAACTAGGTACTGACATACCCAGGGAGGATTAACTAACCACCGACACACCCAGGGAGGATTAACTAGGTACTGACACACCCAGGGAGGATTAATTAACCACCGATACACCCAGGAAGGATTAACTAAGTACCGACACACCCAGGGAGGATTAACTAACCAGCGATTCACCCAGCGAGGATTAACTAAGTACTGACATACCCAGGGAGGATGAATTAACCACCGACACACCCAGGGAGGATTAACTAAGTACCGACACACCCAGGGAGGATTAACTAAGTACTGACATACCCAGGGAGGATTAAATAACCACCAACACACCCAGGGAGGATTAACTAACCACCGATACACCCAGGGAGGATTAACTAAGTACTGACACACCCAGGGAGGATTAACTAGGTACTGACACACCCAGGGAGGATTAACTAACCACCGATACACCCAGGGAGGATTAACTAGGTACCAACACACCCAGGGAGGATTAACTAACCACCGATACACCCAAGGAGGATTAACTAGGTACCAACACACCCAGGGAGGATTAACTAACCACCGATACACCCAGGGAGCATTAACTAGGTACCAACACACCCAGGGAGGATTAAATAACCACCGATACACCCAGGGAGAATTAACTAGGTACCAACACACCCAGGGAGGATTAACCAACCACCGATACACCCAGGGAGGATTAATTAACCACCGACACACACAGGGAGGATTAACTAACCACCGACACACCCAGGGAGGATTAATTAACCACCGACACACCCAGGGAGGATTAATTAACCACCGATACACCCAGGGAGGATTAATTAACCACCGATACTCCCAGGGTGGATTAATTAACTACCGACAGACCCAGGAAGAATTAGCTAAGTACTGACACATCCGGGGGCTGGTGAAGATTAACCAGCTACCGACACATCCAGGGAGGCTTAACTAAGTACTGACACACCCGGTGAGGATTAACTAGGTACTGACACACCCAGGGAGGACTAATTAACCACCGACACACCCAGGGAGGATTAACTAACCACCGACTCACCCAGGGAGGATTAACTAACCACCGATACACCCAGGGAGGATTAACTAACCACCGATACACCCAGGGAGGATTAACTAGGTACCAACACACCCAGGGAGGATTAACTAACCACCGATACACCCAGGGAGGATTAACTAGGTACCAACACACCCAGGGAGGATTAACTAACCACCGATATACCCAGGGAGGATTAACTAAGTACCGACACACCCAGGGAGGATTAACTAGGTACTGACACACCCAAGGAGGATTAACTAACCACCGATACACCCAGGGAGGATTAACTAACCACCGATACACCCAGGGAGGATTAACTAGGTACCAACACACCCAGGGAGGATTTAATATCCACCGATACACAGAGGGAGAATTAACTAGGTACCAACACACCCAGGGAGGATTAACCAACCACCGATACACCCAGGGAGGATTAATTAACCACCGACACACCCAGGGAGGAATAACTAACCACCGACACACCCAGGGAGGATTAATTAACCACCGACACACCCAGGGAGGATTAATTAACCACTGATACACCCAGGGTGGATTAATTAACCACCGATACACCCAGGGAGGATTAATTAACCACCGATACACCCAGGGTGGATTAATTAACTACCGACAGACCCAGGAAGAATTAGCTAAGTACTGACACATCCGGGGCCTGGTGAAGATTAACCAACTACCTACACATCCAGGGAGGCTTAACTAAGTACTGACACACCCGGTGAGGATTAACTAGGTACTGACACACCCAGGGAGGATTAATTAACCACCGACACACCCAGGGATGATTAAGTAACCACCGACTCACCCAGGGAGGATTAACTAACCACCGATACACCCAGGGAGGATTAACTAAGTACTGACACACCCAGGGAGTATTAACTATGTACTGACACACCCAGGGAAGATTAACTAACCACCGATACACCCAGGGAGGATTAACTAAGTATTGACAAACCCAGGGAGGATTAACTAACCACCGATACACCCAGGGAGGATTAACTAACCACCGACACACCCAGGGATAATTAACTAAGTACTGATACACCCAGGGAGGATTAACTAACCACCGATATACCCAGGGAGGATTAATTAAACACCATTACACCCAGGGAGGATTAACTAAGTACCGACACACCCAGGGAGGATTAATTAACCACCGATACAACCAGGGAGGATTAACTAGGTACCAACACACCCAGGGAGGATTAATTCACCACTGATACACCCAGGGAGGATTAACTAACCACCGATACACCCAGGGAGGATTAACTAACCACCGACACACCCAGGGAGGATTAATTAAACACCGTTACACCCAGGGAGGATTAACTAAGTACCGACACACCCAGGGAGGATTAATTAACCACCGATACACCCAGGGAGGATTCACTAACCACCGATACACGCAGGGAGGAATAACTAGGTACCGACACACCCAGGGAGGATTAGTTAACCACCGATACACCCAGGGAGGATTAACTAAGTACCGACACACCCAGGGAGGATTAATTAACCACCGATACAACCAGGGAGGATTAACTAGGTACCAACACACCCAGGGAGGATTAGTTCACCACTGATACACCCAGGGAGGATTAACTAACCACCGATACACCCAGGGAGGATTAACTAACCACCGACACACCCAGGGAGGATTAATTAAACACCGTTACACCCAGGGAGGATTAACTAAGTACCGACACACCCAGGGAGGATTAATTAACCACCGATACACCCAGGGAGGATTCACTAACCACCGATACACGCAGGGAGGATTAACTAGGTACCGACACACCCAGGGAGGATTAGTTAACCACCGATACACCCAGGGAGGATTAACTAAGTACCGACACACCTAGGGAGGATTAATTAACCACTGATAGACCCAGGGAGGATTAACTAACCACCGATACACCCAGGGAGGATTAACTAACCACCGACACACCCAGGGAGGATTAAATAACCACCGACACACCCAGGGAGGAATAACTAGGTACTGACATACCCAGGGAGGATTAACTAAGTACCGACACACCCAGGGAGGTTTAAATAACCACCCGACACACCCAGGGAGGATTAACTAACCACCGACACACACAGGGAGGATTAACTAGGTACTGAAATACCCAGGGAGGAATAACTAACCACCGACACACCCTGGGAGGATTAACTAGGTAATGACACACCCAGGGAGGATTAATTAACCACCGATACACCCAGGGAGGATTAACTAAGTACCGACACACCCAAGGGAGGATTAACTAACCAGCGATACACCCAGAGAGGATTAACTAAGTACTGACATACCCAGGGAGGATCAATTAACCACCGACACACCCAGGGAGGATTAACTAAGTACCGACACACCCAGGGAGGATTAACTAAGTACTGACATACCCAGGGTGGATTAAATAACCACCGACACACCCAGGGAGGATTAACTAGGTACTGACACATCCAGGGAGGATTAACTAACCACCGATACACCCAGGGAGGATTAACTAGGTACCAACACACCCAGGGAGGATTAACTAACCACCGATACACCCAGGGAGGATTAACTAGGTACCAACACACCCAGGGAGGATTAACTAACCACCGATACACCCAGGGAGCATTAACTAGGTACCAACACACCCAGGGAGGATTAAATAACCACCGATACACCCAGGGAGAATTAACTAGGTACCAACACACCCAGGGAGGATTAACCAACCACCGATACACCCAGGGAGGATTAATTAACCACCGACACACCCAGGGAGGATTAATTAACCACCGACACACCCAGGGAGGATTAATTAACCACTGATACACCCAGGGTGGATTAATTAACCACCGATACACCCAGGGAGGATTAATTAACCACCGATACACCCAGGGTGGATTAATTAACTACCGACAGACCCAGGAAGAATTAGCTAAGTACTGACACATCCGGGGGCTGGTGAAGATTAACCAGCTACCGACACATCCAGGGAGGCTTAACTAAGTACTGACACACCCGGTGAGGATTAACTAGGTACTGACACACCCAGGGAGGATTAATTAACCACCGACACACCCAGGGAGGATTAACTAACCACCGACTCACCCAGGGAGGATTAACTAACCGCCGATACACCCAGGGAGGATTAACTAAGTACTGACAGACCCAGGGAGGATTAACTAGGTACTGACACACCCAGGGAGGATTAACTAACCACCGATACACCCAGGGAGGATTAACTAAGTATTGACACACCCAGGGAGGATTAACTAACCACCGATACACCTAGGGAGGATTAACTAACCACCGACACACCCAGGGAGAATTAACTAAGTACTGACACACCCAGGGAGGATTAATTAAACACCGTTACTCCCAGGGATGATTAACTAAATACCGACACACCCAGGGAGGATTAATTAACCACCGATACACCCAGGGAGGATTAACTAAGTACCGACACACCCAGGGAGGATTAATTAACCACTGATACACCCAGGGAGGATTAACTAACCACCGATACACCCAGGGAGGATTAACTAACCACCGACACACCCAGGGAGGATTAAATAACCACCGACACACCCAGGGAGGATTAACTAGGTACTGACATACCCAGGGAGGATTAACTAAGTACCGACACACCCTGGGAGGTTTAAATAACCACCGACACACCCAGGGAGGATTAACTAACCACCGACACACCCAGGGAGGATTAACTAGGTACTGACATACCCAGGGAGGATTAACTAACCATCGACACACCCAGGGAGGATTAACTAGGTACTGACACACCCAGGGAGGATTATTTAACCACCGATACACCCAGGGAGGATTAACTAAGTACCAACACACTCAGGGAGGATTAACTAACCAGCGATACACCCAGCGAGGATTAACTAAGTACCGACATACCCAGGGAGGATTATTTAACCACCGACACACCCAGGGACGATTAACTAAGTACCGACACACCCAGGGAGGATTAACTAAGTACTGACATACCCAGGGAGGATGAAATAACCACCGACACACCCAGGGAGGATTAACTAACCACCGATACACCCAGGGAGGGTTAACTAAGTACTGACACACCCAGGGAGGATTAACTAGGTACTGACACACCCAGGGAGGATTAACTAACCACCGATACACCCAGGGAGGATTAACTAGGTACCAACACACCCAGGGAGAATTAACTAAGTACTGACACACCCAGGGAGGATTAACTAACCTCCGATACACCCAGGGAGGATTAACTAACCACCGACACACCCAGGGAGGATTAATTAAACACCGTTACACCCAGGGAGGATTAACTAAGTACCGACACACCCAGGGAGGATTAATTAACAACCGATACACCCAGGGAGGATTAACTAAGTACCGACACACCCAGGGAGGATTAATTAACCACTGATACACCCAGGGAGGATTAACTAACCACCGATACACCCAGGGAGGATTAACTAACCGCCGACCCACCCAGGGAGGATTAAATAACCACCGACACACCCAGGGAGGATTAACTAGGTACTGACATACCCAGGGAGGATTAACTAAGTACCGACACACCCTGGGAGGTTTAAATAACCACCGACACACCCAGGGAGGATTAACTAACCACCGACACACCCAGGGAGGATTAACTAGGTACTGACATACCCAGGGAGGATTAACTAACCACCGACACACCCAGGGAGGATTAACTAGGTACTGACACACCCAGGGAGGATTAATTAACCACCGATACACCCAGGAAGGATTAACTAAGTACCGACACACCCAGGGAGGATTAACTAACCAGCGATTCACCCAGCGAGGATTAACTAAGTACTGACATACCCAGGGAGGATGAATTAACCACCGACACACCCAGGGAGGATTAACTAAGTACCGACACACCCAGGGAGGATTAACTAAGTACTGACATACCCAGGGAGGATTAAATAACCACCAACACACCCAGGGAGGATTAACTAACCACCGATACACCCAGGGAGGATTAACTAAGTACTGACACACCCAGGGAGGATTAACTAGGTACTGACACACCCAGGGAGGATTAACTAACCACCGATACACCCACGGAGGATTAACTAGGTACCAACACACCCAGGGAGGATTAACTAACCACCGATACACCCAAGGAGGATTAACTAGGTACCAACACACCCAGGGAGGATTAACTAACCACCGATACACCCAGGGAGCATTAACTAGGTACCAACACACCCAGGGAGGATTAAATAACCACCGATACACCCAGGGAGAATTAACTAGGTAACAACACACCCAGGGAGGATTAACCAACCACCGATACACCCAGGGAGGATTAATTAACCACCGACACACACAGGGAGGATTAACTAACCACCGACACACCCAGGGAGGATTAATTAACCACCGACACACCCAGGGAGGATTAATTAACCACCGATACACCCAGGGAGGATTAATTAACCACCGATACTCCCAGGGTGGATTAATTAACTACCGACAGACCCAGGAAGAATTAGCTAAGTACTGACACATCCGGGGCCTGGTGAAGATTAACCAGCTACCGACACATCCAGGGAGGCTTAACTAAGTACTGACACACCCGGTGAGGATTAACTAGGTACTGACACACCCAGGGAGGACTAATTAACCACCGACACACCCAGGGAGGATTAACTAACCACCGACTCACCCAGGGAGGATTAACTAACCACCGATACACCCAGGGAGGATTAACTAACCACCGATACACCCAGGGAGGATTAACTAGGTACCAACACACCCAGGGAGGATTAACTATCCACCGATACACCCAGGGAGGATTAACTAGGTACCAACACACCCAGGGAGGATTAACTAACCACCGATATACCCAGGGAGGATTAACTAAGTACCGACACACCCAGGGAGGATTAACTAGGTACTGACACACCCAAGGAGGATTAACTAACCACCGATACACCCAGGGAGGATTAACTAACCACCGATACACCCAGGGAGGATTAACTAGGTACCAACACACCCAGGGAGGATTTAATATCCACCGATACACAGAGGGAGAATTAACTAGGTACCAACACACCCAGGGAGGATTAACCAACCACCGATACACCCAGGGAGGATTAATTAACCACCGACACACCCAGGGAGGAATAACTAACCACCGACACACCCAGGGAGGATTAATTAACCACCGACACACCCAGGGAGGATTAATTAACCACTGATACACCCAGGGTGGATTAATTAACCACCGATACACCCAGGGAGGATTAATTAACCACCGATACACCCAGGGTGGATTAATTAACTACCGACAGACCCAGGAAGAATTAGCTAAGTACTGACACATCCGGGGCCTGGTGAAGATTAACCAACTACCTACACATCCAGGGAGGCTTAACTAAGTACTGACACACCCGGTGAGGATTAACTAGGTACTGACACACCCAGGGAGGATTAATTAACCACCGACACACCCAGGGATGATTAAGTAACCACCGACTCACCCAGGGAGGATTAACTAACCACCGATACACCCAGGGAGGATTAACTAAGTACTGACACACCCAGGGAGTATTAACTATGTACTGACACACCCAGGGAAGATTAACTAACCACCGATACACCCAGGGAGGATTAACTAAGTATTGACAAACCCAGGGAGGATTAACTAACCACCGATACACCCAGGGAGGATTAACTAACCACCGACACACCCAGGGATAATTAACTAAGTACTGATACACCCAGGGAGGATTAACTAACCACCGATATACCCAGGGAGGATTAATTAAACACCATTACACCCAGGGAGGATTAACTAAGTACCGACACACCCAGGGAGGATTAATTAACCACCGATACAACCAGGGAGGATTAACTAGGTACCAACACACCCAGGGAGGATTAATTCACCACTGATACACCCAGGGAGGATTAACTAACCACCGATACACCCAGGGAGGATTAACTAACCACCGACACACCCAGGGAGGATTAATTAAACACCGTTACACCCAGGGAGGATTAACTAAGTACCGACACACCCAGGGAGGATTAATTAACCACCGATACACCCAGGGAGGATTCACTAACCACCGATACACGCAGGGAGGATTAACTAGGTACCGACACACCCAGGGAGGATTAGTTAACCACCGATACACCCAGGGAGGATTAACTAAGTACCGACACACCCAGGGAGGATTAATTAACCACCGATACAACCAGGGAGGATTAACTAGGTACCAACACACCCAGGGAGGATTAGTTCACCACTGATACACCCAGGGAGGATTAACTAACCACCGATACACCCAGGGAGGATTAACTAACCACCGACACACCCAGGGAGGATTAATTAAACACCGTTACACCCAGGGAGGATTAACTAAGTACCGACACACCCAGGGAGGATTAATTAACCACCGATACACCCAGGGAGGATTCACTAACCACCGATACACGCAGGGAGGATTAACTAGGTACCGACACACCCAGGGAGGATTAGTTAACCACCGATACACCCAGGGAGGATTAACTAAGTACCGACACACCTAGGGAGGATTAATTAACCACTGATACACCCAGGGAGGATTAACTAACCACCGATACACCCAGGGAGGATTAACTAACCACCGACACACCCAGGGAGGATTAAATAACCACCGACACACCCAGGGAGGAATAACTAGGTACTGACATACCCAGGGAGGATTAACTAAGTACCGACACACCCAGGGAGGTTTAAATAACCACCGACACACCCAGGGAGGATTAACTAACCACCGACACACCCAGGGAGGATTAACTAGGTACTGAAATACCCAGGGAGGAATAACTAACCACCGACACACCCTGGGAGGATTAACTAGGTAATGACACACCCAGGGAGGATTAATTAACCACCGATACACCCAGGGAGGATTAACTAAGTACCGACACACCCAAGGGAGGATTAACTAACCAGCGATACACCCAGAGAGGATTAACTAAGTACTGACATACCCAGGGAGGATCAATTAACCACCGACACACCCAGGGAGGATTAACTAAGTACCGACACACCCAGGGAGGATTAACTAAGTACTGACATACCCAGGGTGGATTAAATAACCACCGACACACCCAGGGAGGATTAACTAGGTACTGACACATCCAGGGAGGATTAACTAACCACCGATACACCCAGGGAGGATTAACTAGGTACCAACACACCCAGGGAGGATTAACTAACCACCGATACACCCAGGGAGGATTAACTAGGTACCAACACACCCAGGGAGGATTAACTAACCACCGATACACCCAGGGAGCATTAACTAGGTACCAACACACCCAGGGAGGATTAAATAACCACCGATACACCCAGGGAGAATTAACTAGGTACCAACACACCCAGGGAGGATTAACCAACCACCGATACACCCAGGGAGGATTAATTAACCACCGACACACCCAGGGAGGATTAACTAACCACCGACACACCCAGGGAGGATTAATTAACCACCGACACACCCAGGGAGGATTAATTAACCACTGATACACCCAGGGTGGATTAATTAACCACCGATACACCCAGGGAGGATTAATTAACCACCGATACACCCAGGGTGGATTAATTAACTACCGACAGACCCAGGAAGAATTAGCTAAGTACTGACACATCCGGGGGCTGGTGAAGATTAACCAGCTACCGACACATCCAGGGAGGCTTAACTAAGTACTGACACACCCGGTGAGGATTAACTAGGTACTGACACACCCAGGGAGGATTAATTAACCACCGACACACCCAGGGAGGATTAACTAACCACCGACTCACCCAGGGAGGATTAACTAACCGCCGATACACCCAGGGAGGATTAACTAAGTACTGACAGACCCAGGGAGGATTAACTAGGTACTGACACACCCAGGGAGGATTAACTAACCACCGATACACCCAGGGAGGATTAACTAAGTATTGACACACCCAGGGAGGATTAACTAACCACCGATACACCTAGGGAGGATTAACTAACCACCGACACACCCAGGGAGAATTAACTAAGTACTGACACACCCAGGGAGGATTAATTAAACACCGTTACTCCCAGGGATGATTAACTAAATACCGACACACCCAGGGAGGATTAATTAACCACCGATACACCCAGGGAGGATTAACTAAGTACCGACACACCCAGGGAGGATTAATTAACCACTGATACACCCAGGGAGGATTAACTAACCACCGATACACCCAGGGAGGATTAACTAACCACCGACACACCCAGGGAGGATTAAATAACCACCGACACACCCAGGGAGGATTAACTAGGTACTGACATACCCAGGGAGGATTAACTAAGTACCGACACACCCTGGGAGGTTTAAATAACCACCGACACACCCAGGGAGGATTAACTAACCACCGACACACCCAGGGAGGATTAACTAGGTACTGACATACCCAGGGAGGATTAACTAACCATCGACACACCCAGGGAGGATTAACTAGGTACTGACACACCCAGGGAGGATTATTTAACCACCGATACACCCAGGGAGGATTAACTAAGTACCAACACACTCAGGGAGGATTAACTAACCAGCGATACACCCAGCGAGGATTAACTAAGTACCGACATACCCAGGGAGGATTATTTAACCACCGACACACCCAGGGACGATTAACTAAGTACCGACACACCCAGGGAGGATTAACTAAGTACTGACATACCCAGGGAGGATGAAATAACCACCGACACACCCAGGGAGGATTAACTAACCACCGATACACCCAGGGAGGGTTAACTAAGTACTGACACACCCAGGGAGGATTAACTAGGTACTGACACACCCAGGGAGGATTAACTAACCACCGATACACCCAGGGAGGATTAACTAGGTACCAACACACCCAGGGAGAATTAACTAAGTACTGACACACCCAGGGAGGATTAACTAACCTCCGATACACCCAGGGAGGATTAACTAACCACCGACACACCCAGGGAGGATTAATTAAACACCGTTACCACCAGGGAGGATTAACTAAGTACCGACACACCCAGGGAGGATTAATTAACAACCGATACACCCAGGGAGGATTAACTAAGTACCGACACACCCAGGGAGGATTAATTAACCACTGATACACCCAGGGAGGATTAACTAACCACCGATACACCCAGGGAGGATTAACTAACCGCCGACCCACCCAGGGAGGATTAAATAACCACCGACACACCCAGGGAGGATTAACTAGGTACTGACATACCCAGGGAGGATTAACTAAGTACCGACACACCCTGGGAGGTTTAAATAACCACCGACACACCCAGGGAGGATTAACTAGGTACTGACACATCCAGGGAGGATTAACTAACCACCGATACACCCAGGGAGGATTAACTAGGTACCAACACACCCAGGGAGGATTAACTAACCACCGATACACCCAGGGAGGATTAACTAGGTACCAACACACCCAGGGAGGATTAACTAACCACCGATACACCCAGGGAGCATTAACTAGGTACCAACACACCCAGGGAGGATTAAATAACCACCGATACACCCAGGGAGAATTAACTAGGTACCAACACACCCAGGGAGGATTAACCAACCACCGATACACCCAGGGAGGATTAATTAACCACCGACACACCCAGGGAGATTAACTAACCACCGACACACCCAGGGAGGATTAATTAACCACCGACACACCCAGGGAGGATTAATTAACCACTGATACACCCAGGGTGGATTAATTAACCACCGATACACCCAGGGAGGATTAATTAACCACCGATACACCCAGGGTGGATTAATTAACTACCGACAGACCCAGGAAGAATTAGCTAAGTACTGACACATCCGGGGGCTGGTGAAGATTAACCAGCTACCGACACATCCAGGGAGGCTTAACTAAGTACTGACACACCCGGTGAGGATTAACTAGGTACTGACACACCCAGGGAGGATTAATTAACCACCGACACACCCAGGGAGGATTAACTAACCACCGACTCACCCAGGGAGGATTAACTAACCGCCGATACACCCAGGGAGGATTAACTAAGTACTGACAGACCCAGGGAGGATTAACTAGGTACTGACACACCCAGGGAGGATTAACTAACCACCGATACACCCAGGGAGGATTAACTAAGTATTGACACACCCAGGGAGGATTAACTAACCACCGATACACCTAGGGAGGATTAACTAACCACCGACACACCCAGGGAGAATTAACTAAGTACTGACACACCCAGGGAGGATTAATTAAACACCGTTACTCCCAGGGATGATTAACTAAATACCGACACACCCAGGGAGGATTAATTAACCACCGATACACCCAGGGAGGATTAACTAAGTACCGACACACCCAGGGAGGATTAATTAACCACTGATACACCCAGGGAGGATTAACTAACCACCGATACACCCAGGGAGGATTAACTAACCACCGACACACCCAGGGAGGATTAAATAACCACCGACACACCCAGGGAGGATTAACTAGGTACTGACATACCCAGGGAGGATTAACTAAGTACCGACACACCCTGGGAGGTTTAAATAACCACCGACACACCCAGGGAGGATTAACTAACCACCGACACACCCAGGGAGGATTAACTAGGTACTGACATACCCAGGGAGGATTAACTAACCATCGACACACCCAGGGAGGATTAACTAGGTACTGACACACCCAGGGAGGATTATTTAACCACCGATACACCCAGGGAGGATTAACTAAGTACCAACACACTCAGGGAGGATTAACTAACCAGCGATACACCCAGCGAGGATTAACTAAGTACCGACATACCCAGGGAGGATTATTTAACCACCGACACACCCAGGGACGATTAACTAAGTACCGACACACCCAGGGAGGATTAACTAAGTACTGACATACCCAGGGAGGATGAAATAACCACCGACACACCCAGGGAGGATTAACTAACCACCGATACACCCAGGGAGGGTTAACTAAGTACTGACACACCCAGGGAGGATTAACTAGGTACTGACACACCCAGGGAGGATTAACTAACCACCGATACACCCAGGGAGGATTAACTAGGTACCAACACACCCAGGGAGAATTAACTAAGTACTGACACACCCAGGGAGGATTAACTAACCTCCGATACACCCAGGGAGGATTAACTAACCACCGACACACCCAGGGAGGATTAATTAAACACCGTTACACCCAGGGAGGATTAACTAAGTACCGACACACCCAGGGAGGATTAATTAACAACCGATACACCCAGGGAGGATTAACTAAGTACCGACACACCCAGGGAGGATTAATTAACCACTGATACACCCAGGGAGGATTAACTAACCACCGATACACCCAGGGAGGATTAACTAACCGCCGACCCACCCAGGGAGGATTAAATAACCACCGACACACCCAGGGAGGATTAACTAGGTACTGACATACCCAGGGAGGATTAACTAAGTACCGACACACCCTGGGAGGTTTAAATAACCACCGACACACCCAGGGAGGATTAACTAACCACCGACACACCCAGGGAGGATTAACTAGGTACTGACATACCCAGGGAGGATTAACTAACCACCGACACACCCAGGGAGGATTAACTAGGTACTGACACACCCAGGGAGGATTAATTAACCACCGATACACCCAGGAAGGATTAACTAAGTACCGACACACCCAGGGAGGATTAACTAACCAGCGATTCACCCAGCGAGGATTAACTAAGTACTGACATACCCAGGGAGGATGAATTAACCACCGACACACCCAGGGAGGATTAACTAAGTACCGACACACCCAGGGAGGATTAACTAAGTACTGACATACCCAGGGAGGATTAAATAACCACCAACACACCCAGGGAGGATTAACTAACCACCGATACACCCAGGGAGGATTAACTAAGTACTGACACACCCAGGGAGGATTAACTAGGTACTGACACACCCAGGGAGGATTAACTAACCACCGATACACCCAGGGAGGATTAACTAGGTACCAACACACCCAGGGAGGATTAACTAACCACCGATACACCCAAGGAGGATTAACTAGGTACTAACACACCCAGGGAGGATTAACTAACCACCGATACACCCAGGGAGCATTAACTAGGTACCAAGACACCCAGGGAGGATTAAATAACCACCGATACACCCAGGGAGAATTAACTAGGTACCAACACACCCAGGGAGGATTAACCAACCACCGATACACCCAGGGAGGATTAATTAACCACCGACACACCCAGGGAGGATTAACTAACCACCGACACACCCAGGGAGGATTAATTAACCACCGACACACCCAGGGAGGATTAATTAACCACCGATACACCCAGGGAGGATTAATTAACCACCGATACTCCCAGGGTGGATTAATTAACTACCGACAGACCCAGGAAGAATTAGCTAAGTACTGACACATCCGGGGGCTGGTGAAGATTAACCAGCTACCGACACATCCAGGGAGGCTTAACTAAGTACTGACACACCCGGTGAGGATTAACTAGGTACTGACACACCCAGGGAGGATTAACTAACCACCGACTCACCCAGGGAGGATTAACTAACCACCGATACACCCAGGGAGGATTAACTAACCACCGATACACCCAGGGAGGATTAACTAGGTACCAACACACCCAGGGAGGATTAACTAACCACCGATACACCCAGGGAGGATTAACTAGGTACCAACACACCCAGGGAGGATTAACTAACCACCGATATACCCAGGGAGGATTAACTAAGTACCGACACACCCAGGGAGGATTAACTAGGTACTGACACACCCAAGGAGGATTAACTAACCACCGATACACCCAGGGAGGATTAACTAACCACCGATACACCCAGGGAGGATTAACTAGGTACCAACACACCCAGGGAGGATTTAATATCCACCGATACACAGAGGGAGAATTAACTAGGTACCAACACACCCAGGGAGGATTAACCAACCACCGATACACCCAGGGAGGATTAATTAACCACCGACACACCCAGGGAGGAATAACTAACCACCGACACACCCAGGGAGGATTAATTAACCACCGACACACCCAGGGAGGATTAATTAACCACTGATACACCCAGGGTGGATTAATTAACCACCGATACACCCAGGGAGGATTAATTAACCACCGATACACCCAGGGTGGATTAATTAACTACCGACAGACCCAGGAAGAATTAGCTAAGTACTGACACATCCGGGGCCTGGTGAAGATTAACCAACTACCTACACATCCAGGGAGGCTTAACTAAGTACTGACACACCCGGTGAGGATTAACTAGGTACTGACACACCCAGGGAGGATTAATTAACCACCGACACACCCAGGGATGATTAAGTAACCACCGACTCACCCAGGGAGGATTAACTAACCAGCGATACACCCAGGGAGGATTAACTAAGTACTGACACACCCAGGGAGTATTAACTATGTACTGACACACCCAGGGAGGATTAACTAACCACCGATACACCCAGGGAGGATTAACTAAGTATTGACAAACCCAGGGAGGATTAACTAACCACCGATACACCCAGGGAGGATTAACTAACCACCGACACACCCAGGGATAATTAACTAAGTACTGATACACCCAGGGAGGATTAACTAACCACCGATATACCCAGGGAGGATTAATTAAACACCATTACACCCAGGGAGGATTAACTAAGTACCGACACACCCAGGGAGGATTAATTAACCACCGATACAACCAGGGAGGATTAACTAGGTACCAACACACCCAGGGAGGATTAATTCACCACTGATACACCCAGGGAGGATTAGCTAACCACCGATACACCCAGGGAGGATTAACTAACCACCGACACACCCAGGGAGGATTAATTAAACACCGTTACACCCAGGGAGGATTAACTAAGTACCGACACACCCAGGGAGGATTAATTAACCACCGATACACCCAGGGAGGATTCACTAACCACCGATACACGCAGGGAGGATTAACTAGGTACCGACACACCCAGGGAGGATTAGTTAACCACCGATACACCCAGGGAGGATTAACTAAGTACCGACACACCTAGGGAGGATTAATTAACCACTGATACACCCAGGGAGGATTAACTAACCACCGACACACCCAGGGAGGATTAACTAGGTACTGACATACCCAGGGAGGATTAACTAACCATCGACACACCCAGGGAGGATTAACTAGGTACTGACACACCCAGGGAGGATTATTTAACCACCGATACACCCAGGGAGGATTAACTAAGTACCAACACACTCAGGGAGGATTAACTAACCAGCGATACACCCAGCGAGGATTAACTAAGTACCGACATACCCAGGGAGGATTATTTAACCACCGACACACCCAGGGACGATTAACTAAGAACCGACACACCCAGGGAGGATTAACTAAGTACTGACATACCCAGGGAGGATGAAATAACCACCGACACACCCAGGGAGGATTAACTAACCACCGATACACCCAGGGAGGGTTAACTAAGTACTGACACACCCAGGGAGGATTAACTAGGTACTGACACACCCAGGGAGGATTAACTAACCACCGATACACCCAGGGAGGATTAACTAGGTACCAACACACCCAGGGAGAATTAACTAAGTACTGACACACCCAGGGAGGATTAACTAACCTCCGATACACCCAGGGAGGATTAACTAACCACCGACACACCCAGGGAGGATTAATTAAACACCGTTACACCCAGGGAGGATTAACTAAGTACCGACACACCCAGGGAGGATTAATTAACAACCGATACACCCAGGGAGGATTAACTAAGTACCGACACACCCAGGGAGGATTAATTAACCACTGATACACCCAGGGAGGATTAACTAACCACCGATACACCCAGGGAGGATTAACTAACCGCCGACCCACCCAGGGAGGATTAAATAACCACCGACACACCCAGGGAGGATTAACTAGGTACTGACATACCCAGGGAGGATTAACTAAGTACCGACACACCCTGGGAGGTTTAAATAACCACCGACACACCCAGGGAGGATTAACTAACCACCGACACACCCAGGGAGGATTAACTAGGTACTGACATACCCAGGGAGGATTAACTAACCACCGACACACCCAGGGAGGATTAACTAGGTACTGACACACCCAGGGAGGATTAATTAACCACCGATACACCCAGGAGGATTAACTAAGTACCGACACACCCAGGGAGGATTAACTAACCAGCGATTCACCCAGCGAGGATTAACTAAGTACTGACATACCCAGGGAGGATGAATTAACCACCGACACACCCAGGGAGGATTAACTAAGTACCGACACACCCAGGGAGGATTAACTAAGTACTGACATACCCAGGGAGGATTAAATAACCACCAACACACCCAGGGAGGATTAACTAACCACCGATACACCCAGGGAGGATTAACTAAGTACTGACACACCCAGGGAGGATTAACTAGGTACTGACACACCCAGGGAGGATTAACTAACCACCGATACACCCAGGGAGGATTAACTAGGTACCAACACACCCAGGGAGGATTAACTAACCACCGATACACCCAAGGAGGATTAACTAGGTACTAACACACCCAGGGAGGATTAACTAACCACCGATACACCCAGGGAGCATTAACTAGGTACCAACATACCCAGGGAGGATTAAATAACCACCGATACACCCAGGGAGAATTAACTAGGTACCAACACACCCAGGGAGGATTAACCAACCACCGATACACCCAGGGAGGATTAATTAACCCCCGACACACCCAGGGAGGATTAACTAACCACCGACACACCCAGGGAGGATTAATTAACCACCGACACACCCAGGGAGGATTAATTAAACACCGATACACCCAGGGAGGATTAATTAACCACCGATACTCCCAGGGTGGATTAATTAACTACCGACAGACCCAGGAAGAATTAGCTAAGTACTGACACATCCGGGGGCTGGTGAAGATTAACCAGCTACCGACACATCCAGGGAGGCTTAACTAAGTACTGACACACCCGGTGAGGATTAACTAGGTACTGACACACCCAGGGAGGACTAATTAACCACTGACACACCCAGGGAGGATTAACTAACCACCGACTCACCCAGGGAGGATTAACTAACCACCGATACACCCAGGGAGGATTAACTAACCACCGATACACCCAGGGAGGATTAACTAGGTACCAACACACCCAGGGAGGATTAACTAACCACCGATACACCCAGGGAGGATTAACTAGGTACCAACACACCCAGGGAGGATTAACTAACCACCGATATACCCAGGGAGGATTAACTAAGTACCGACACACCCAGGGAGGATTAACTAGGTACTGACACACCCAAGGAGGATTAACTAACCACCGATACACCCAGGGAGGATTAACTAACCACCGATACACCCAGGGAGGATTAACTAGGTACCAACACACCCAGGGAGGATTTAATATCCACCGATACACAGAGGGAGAATTAACTAGGTACCAACACACCCAGGGAGGATTAACCAACCACCGATACACCCAGGGAGGATTAATTAACCACCGACACACCCAGGGAGGAATAACTAACCACCGACACACCCAGGGAGGATTAATTAACCACCGACACACCCAGGGAGGATTAATTAACCACTGATACACCCAGGGTGGATTAATTAACCACCGATACACCCAGGGAGGATTAATTAACCACCGATACACCCAGGGTGGATTAATTAACTACCGACAGACCCAGGAAGAATTAGCTAAGTACTGACACATCCGGGGCCTGGTGAAGATTAACCAACTACCTACACATCCAGGGAGGCTTAACTAAGTACTGACACACCCGGTGAGGATTAACTAGGTACTGACACACCCAGGGAGGATTAATTAACCACCGACACACCCAGGGATGATTAAGTAACCACCGACTCACCCAGGGAGGATTAACTAACCAGCGATACACCCAGGGAGGATTAACTAAGTACTGACACACCCAGGGAGTATTAACTATGTACTGACACACCCAGGGAGGATTAACTAACCACCGATACACCCAGGGAGGATTAACTAAGTATTGACAAACCCAGGGAGGATTAACTAACCACCGATACACCCAGGGAGGATTAACTAACCACCGACACACCCAGGGATAATTAACTAAGTACTGATACACCCAGGGAGGATTAACTAACCACCGATATACCCAGGGAGGATTAATTAAACACCATTACACCCAGGGAGGATTAACTAAGTACCGACACACCCAGGGAGGATTAATTAACCACCGATACAACCAGGGAGGATTAACTAGGTACCAACACACCCAGGGAGGATTAATTCACCACTGATACACCCAGGGAGGATTAGCTAACCACCGATACACCCAGGGAGGATTAACTAACCACCGACACACCCAGGGAGGATTAATTAAACACCGTTACACCCAGGGAGGATTAACTAAGTACCGACACACCCAGGGAGGATTAATTAACCACCGATACACCCAGGGAGGATTCACTAACCACCGATACACGCAGGGAGCATTAACTAGGTACCGACACACCCAGGGAGGATTAGTTAACCACCGATACACCCAGGGAGGATTAACTAAGTACCGACACACCTAGGGAGGATTAATTAACCACTGATACACCCAGGGAGGATTAACTAACCACCGATA
This sequence comes from Carcharodon carcharias, assembly GCF_017639515.1. Classification (NCBI taxonomy): domain Eukaryota; kingdom Metazoa; phylum Chordata; class Chondrichthyes; order Lamniformes; family Lamnidae; genus Carcharodon; species Carcharodon carcharias. Next base: position 209,613 of record NW_024470882.1, read on the forward strand.
CACCCAGGGAGGATTAACTAACCACCGACACACCCAGGGAGGATTAAATAACCACCGACACACCCAGGGAGGAATAACTAGGTACTGACATACCCAGGGAGGATTAACTAAGTACCGACACACCCAGGGAGGTTTAAATAACCACCGACACACCCAGGGAGGATTAACTAACCACCGACACACCCAGGGAGGATTAACTAGGTACTGACATACCCAGGGAGGAATAACTAACCACCGACACACCCTGGGAGGATTAACTAGGTAATGACACACCCAGGGAGGATTAATTAACCACCGATACACCCAGGGAGGATTAACTAAGTACCGACACACCCAGGGAGGATTAACTAACCAGCGATACACCCAGAGAGGATTAACTAAGTACTGACATACCCAGGGAGGATCAATTAACCACCGACACACCCAGGGAGGATTAACTAAGTACTGACATACCCAGGGTGGATTAAATAACCACCGACAAACCCAGGGAGGATTAACTAGGTACTGACACATCCAGGGAGGATTAACTAACCACCGATACACCCAGGGAGGATTAACTAGGTACCAACACACCCAGGGAGGATTAACTAACCACCGATACACCCAGGGAGGATTAACTAGGTACCAACACACCCAGGGAGGATTAACTAACCACCGATACACCCAGGGAGCATTAACTAGGTACCAACACACCCAGGGAGGATTGAATAATCACCGATACACCCAGGGAGAATTAACTAGGTACCAACACACCCAGGGAGGATTAACCAATCACCGATACACCCAGGGAGGATTAATTAACCACCGACACACCCAGGGAGGTTTAACTAACCACCGACACACCCAGGGAGGATTAATTAACCACCGACACACCCAGGGAGGATTAATTAACCACTGATACACCCAGGGTGGATTAATTAACCACCGATACACCCAGGGAGGATTAATTAACCACCGATACACCCAGGGTGGATTAATTAACTACCGACAGACCCAGGAAGAATTAGCTAAGTACTGACACATCCGGGGGCTGGTGAAGATTAACCAGCTACCGACACATCCAGGGAGGCTTAACTAAGTACTGACACACCCGGTGAGGATTAACTAGGTACTGACACACCCAGGGAGGATTAATTAACCACCGACACACCCAGGGAGGATTAACTAACCACCGACTCACCCAGGGAGGATTAACTAACCGCCGATACACCCAGGGAGGATTAACTAAGTACTGACAGACCCAGGGAGGATTAACTAGGTACTGACACACCCAGGGAGGATTAACTAACCACCGATACACCCAGGGAGGATTAACTAAGTATTGACACACCCAGGGAGGATTAACTAACCACCGATACACCTAGGGAGGATTAACTAACCACCGACACACCCAGGGAGAATTAACTAAGTACTGACACACCCAGGGAGGATTAATTAAACACCGTTACTCCCAGGGATGATTAACTAAATACCAACACACCCAGGGAGGATTAATTAACCACCGATACACCCAGGGAGGATTAACTAAGTACCGACACACCCAGGGAGGATTAATTAACCACTGATACACCCAGGGAGGATTAACTAACCACCGATACACCCAGGGAGGATTAACTAACCACCGACACACCCAGGGAGGATTAAATAACCACCGACACACCCAGGGAGGATTAACTAGGTACTGACATACCCAGGGAGGATTAACTAAGTACCGACACACCCTGGGAGGTTTAAATAACCACCGACACACCCAGGGAGGATTAACTAACCACCGACACACCCAGGGAGGATTAACTAGGTACTGACATACCCAGGGAGGATTAACTAACCATCGACACACCCAGGGAGGATTAGTTAACCACCGATACACCCAGGGAGGATTAACTAAGTACCAACACACTCAGGGAGGATTAACTAACCAGCGATACACCCAGCGAGGATTAACTAAGTACCGACATACCCAGGGAGGATTATTTAACCACCGACACACCCAGGGACGATTAACTAAGTACCGACACACCCAGGGAGGATTAACTAAGTACTGACATACCCAGGGAGGATGAAATAACCACCGACACACCCAGGGAGGATTAACTAACCACCGATACACCCAGGGAGGGTTAACTAAGTACTGACACACCCAGGGAGGATTAACTAGGTACTGACACACCCAGGGAGGATTAACTAACCACCGATACACCCAGGGAGGATTAACTAGGTACCAACACACCCAGGGAGAATTAACTAAGTACTGACACACCCAGGGAGGATTAACTAACCTCCGATACACCCAGGGAGGATTAACTAACCACCGACACACCCAGGGAGGATTAATTAAACACCGTTACACCCAGGGAGGATTAACTAAGTACCGACACACTCAGGGAGGATTAATTAACCACTGATACACCCAGGGAGGATTAACTAACCACCGATACACCCAGGGAGGATTAATTAAACACCGTTACACCCAGGGAGGATTAACTAACCACCGATACACCCAGGGAGCATTAACTAGGTACCAACACACCCAGGGAGGATTAAATAACCACCGATACACCCAGGGAGAATTAACTAGGTACCAACACACCCAGGGAGGATTAACCAACCACCGATACACCCAGGGAGGATTAATTAACCACCGACACACCCAGGGAGGATTAACTAACCACCGACACACCCAGGGAGGATTAATTAACCACCGACACACCCAGGGAGGATTAATTAAACACCGATACACCCAGGGAGGATTAATTAACCACCGATACTCCCAGGGTGGATTAATTAACTACCGACAGACCCAGGAAGAATTAGCTAAGTACTGACACATCCGGGGGCTGGTGAAGATTAACCAGCTACCGACACATCCAGGGAGGCTTAACTAAGTACTGACACACCCGGTGAGGATTAACTAGGTACTGACACACCCAGGGAGGACTAATTAACCACTGACACACCCAGGGAGGATTAACTAACCACCGACTCACCCAGGGAGGATTAACTAACCACCGATACACCCAGGGAGGATTAACTAACCACCGATACACCCAGGGAGGATTAACTAGGTACCAACACACCCAGGGAGGATTAACTAACCACCGATACACCCAGGGAGGATTAACTAGGTACCAACACACCCAGGGAGGATTAACTAACCACCGATATACCCAGGGAGGATTAACTAAGTACCGACACACCCAGGGAGGATTAACTAGGTACTGACACACCCAAGGAGGATTAACTAACCACCGATACACCCAGGGAGGATTAACTAACCACCGATACACCCAGGGAGGATTAACTAGGTACCAACACACCCAGGGAGGATTTAATATCCACCGATACACAGAGGGAGAATTAACTAGGTACCAACACACCCAGGGAGGATTAACCAACCACCGATACACCCAGGGAGGATTAATTAACCACCGACACACCCAGGGAGGAATAACTAACCACCGACACACCCAGGGAGGATTAATTAACCACCGACACACCCAGGGAGGATTAATTAACCACTGATACACCCAGGGTGGATTAATTAACCACCGATACACCCAGGGAGGATTAATTAACCACCGATACACCCAGGGTGGATTAATTAACTACCGACAGACCCAGGAAGAATTAGCTAAGTACTGACACATCCGGGGCCTGGTGAAGATTAACCAACTACCTACACATCCAGGGAGGCTTAACTAAGTACTGACACACCCGGTGAGGATTAACTAGGTACTGACACACCCAGGGAGGATTAATTAACCACCGACACACCCAGGGATGATTAAGTAACCACCGACTCACCCAGGGAGGATTAACTAACCACCGATACACCCAGGGAGGATTAACTAAGTACTGACACACCCAGGGAGTATTAACTATGTACTGACACACCCAGGGAGGATTAACTAACCACCGATACACCCAGGGAGGATTAACTAAGTATTGACAAACCCAGGGAGGATTAACTAACCACCGATACACCCAGGGAGGATTAACTAACCACCGACACACCCAGGGATAATTAACTAAGTACTGATACACCCAGGGAGGATTAACTAACCACCGATATACCCAGGGAGGATTAATTAAACACCATTACACCCAGGGAGGATTAACTAAGTACCGACACACCCAGGGAGGATTAATTAACCACCGATACAACCAGGGAGGATTAACTAGGTACCAACACACCCAGGGAGGATTAATTCACCACTGATACACCCAGGGAGGATTAGCTAACCACCGATACACCCAGGGAGGATTAACTAACCACCGACACACCCAGGGAGGATTAATTAAACACCGTTACACCCAGGGAGGATTAACTAAGTACCGACACACCCAGGGAGGATTAATTAACCACCGATACACCCAGGGAGGATTCACTAACCACCGATACACGCAGGGAGGATTAACTAGGTACCGACACACCCAGGGAGGATTAGTTAACCACCGATACACCCAGGGAGGATTAACTAAGTACCGACACACCGAGGGAGGATTAATTAACCACTGATACACCCAGGGAGGATTAACTAACCACCGATACACCCAGGGAGGATTAACTAACCACCGACACACCCAGGGAGGATTAAATAACCACCGACACACCCAGGGAGGAATAACTAGGTACTGACATACCCAGGGAGGATTAACTAAGTACCGACACACCCAGGGAGGTTTAAATAACCACCGACACACCCAGGGAGGATTAACTAACCACCGACACACCCAGGGAGGATTAACTAGGTACTGACATACCCAGGGAGGAATAACTAACCACCGACACACCCTGGGAGGATTAACTAGGTAATGACACACCCAGGGAGGATTAATTAACCACCGATACACCCAGGGAGGATTAACTAAGTACCGACACACCCAGGGAGGATTAACTAACCAGCGATACACCCAGAGAGGATTAACTAAGTACTGACATACCCAGGGAGGATCAATTAACCACCGACACACCCAGGGAGGATTAACTAAGTACTGACATACCCAGGGTGGATTAAATAACCACCGACAAACCCAGGGAGGATTAACTAGGTACTGACACATCCAGGGAGGATTAACTAACCACCGATACACCCAGGGAGGATTAACTAGGTACCAACACACCCAGGGAGGATTAACGAACCACCGATACACCCAGGGAGGATTAACTAGGTACCAACACACCCAGGGAGGATTAACTAACCACCGATACACCCAGGGAGCATTAACTAGGTACCAACACACCCAGGGAGGATTGAATAATCACCGATACACCCAGGGAGAATTAACTAGGTACCAACACACCCAGGGAGGATTAACCAATCACCGATACACCCAGGGAGGATTAATTAACCACCGACACACCCAGGGAGGTTTAACTAACCACCGACACACCCAGGGAGGATTAATTAACCACCGACACACCCAGGGTGGATTAATTATCCACCGATACACCCAGGGAGGATTAATTAACCACCGATACACCCAGGGTGGATTAATTAACTACCGACAGACCCAGGAAGAATTAGCTAAGTACTGACACATCCGGGGGCTGGTGAAGATTAACCAGCTACCGACACATCCAGGGAGGCTTAACTAAGTACTGACACACCCGGTGAGGATTAACTAGGTACTGACACACCCAGGGAGGATTAATTAACCACCGACACACCCAGGGAGGATTAACTAACCACCGACTCACCCAGGGAGGATTAACTAACCGCCGATACACCCAGGGAGGATTAACTAAGTACTGACAGACCCAGGGAGGATTAACTAGGTACTGACACACCCAGGGAGGATTAACTAACCACCGATACACCCAGGGAGGATTAACTAAGTATTGACACACCCAGGGAGGATTAACTAACCACCGATACACCTAGGGAGGATTAACTAACCACCGACACACCCAGGGAGAATTAACTAAGTACTGACACACCCAGGGAGGATTAATTAAACACCGTTACTCCCAGGGATGATTAACTAAATACCAACACACCCAGGGAGGATTAATTAACCACCGATACACCCAGGGAGGATTAACTAAGTACCGACACACCCAGGGAGGATTAAATAACCACTGATACACCCAGGGAGGATTAACTAACCACCGATACACCCAGGGAGGATTAACTAACCACCGACACACCCAGGGAGGATTAAATAACCACCGACACACCCAGGGAGGATTAACTAGGTACTGACATACCCAGGGAGGATTAACTAAGTACCGACACACCCTGGGAGGTTTAAATAACCACCGACACACCCAGGGAGGATTAACTAACCACCGACACACCCAGGGAGGATTAACTAGGTACTGACATACCCAGGGAGGATTAACTAACCATCGACACACCCAGGGAGGATTAACTAGGTACTGACACACCCAGGGAGGATTAGTTAACCACCGATACACCCAGGGAGGATTAACTAAGTACCAACACACTCAGGGAGGATTAACTAACCAGCGATACACCCAGCGAGGATTAACTAAGTACCGACATACCCAGGGAGGATTATTTAACCACCGACACACCCAGGGACGATTAACTAAGTACCGACACACCCAGGGAGGATTAACTAAGTACTGACATACCCAGGGAGGATGAAATAACCACCGACACACCCAGGGAGGATTAACTAACCACCGATACACCCAGGGAGGGTTAACTAAGTACTGACACACCCAGGGAGGATTAACTAGGTACTGACACACCCAGGGAGGATTAACTAACCACCGATACACCCAGGGAGGATTAACTAGGTACCAACACACCCAGGGAGAATTAACTAAGTACTGACACACCCAGGGAGGATTAACTAACCTCCGATACACCCAGGGAGGATTAACTAACCACCGACACACCCAGGGAGGATTAATTAAACACCGTTACACCCAGGGAGGATTAACTAAGTACCGACACACTCAGGGAGGATTAATTAACCACCGATACACCCAGGGAGGATTAACTAACCACCGATACACCCAGGGAGGATTAATTAAACACCGTTACACCCAGGGAGGATTAACTAAGTACCGACACGCTCAGGGAGGATTAATTAACCACTGATACACCCAGGGAGGATTAACTAACCACCGACACACCCAGGGAGGATTAATTAAACACCGTTACACCCAGGGAGGATTAACTAAGTACCGACACACCCAGGGAGGATTAATTAACAACCGATACACCCAGGGAGGATTAACTAAGTACCGACACACCCAGGGAGGATTAATTAACCACTGATACACCCAGGGAGGATTAACTAACCACCGATACACCCAGGGAGGATTAACTAACCGCCGACCCACCCAGGGAGGATTAAATAACCACCGACACACCCAGGGAGGATTAACTAGGTACTGACATACCCAGGGAGGATTAACTAAGTACCGACACACCCTGGGAGGTTTAAATAACCACCGACACACCCAGGGAGGATTAACTAACCACCGACACACCCAGGGAGGATTAACTAGGTACTGACATACCCAGGGAGGATTAACTAACCACCGACACACCCAGGGAGGATTAACTAGGTACTGACACACCCAGGGAGGATTAATTAACCACCGATACACCCAGGGAGGATTAACTAAGTACCGACACACCCAGGGAGGATTAACTAACCAGCGATTCACCCAGCGAGGATTAACTAAGTACTGACATACCCAGGGAGGATGAATTAACCACCGACACACCCAGGGAGGATTAACTAAGTACCGACACACCCAGGGAGGATTAACTAAGTACTGACATACCCAGGGAGGATTAAATAACCACCAACACACCCAGGGAGGATTAACTAACCACCGATACACCCAGGGAGGATTAACTAAGTACTGACACACCCAGGGAGGATTAACTAGGTACTGACACACCCAGGGAGGATTAACTAACCACCGATACACCCAGGAGGATTAACTAGGTACCAACACACCCAGGGAGGATTAACTAACCACCGATACACCCAAGGAGGATTAACTAGGTACCAACACACCCAGGGAGGATTAACTAACCACCGATACACCCAGGGAGCATTAACTAGGTACCAACACACCCAGGGAGGATTAAATAACCACCGATACACCCAGGGAGAATTAACTAGGTACCAACACACCCAGGGAGGATTAACCAACCACCGATACACCCAGCGAGGATTAATTAACCACCGACACACCCAGGGAGGATTAACTAACCACCGACATCCCCAGGGAGGATTAATTAACCACCGACACACCCAGGGAGGATTAATTAACCACCGATACACCCAGGGAGGATTAATTAACCACCGATACTCCCAGGGTGGATTAATTAACTACCGACAGACCCAGGAAGAATTAGCTAAGTACTGACACATCCGGGGGCTGGTGAAGATTAACCAGCTACCGACACATCCAGGGAGGCTTAACTAAGTACTGACACACCCGGTGAGGATTAACTAGGTACTGACACACCCAGGGAGGACTAATTAACCACCGACACACCCAGGGAGGATTAACTAACCACCGACTCACCCAGGGAGGATTAACTAACCACCGATACACCCAGGGAGGATTAACTAACCTCCGATACACCCAGGGAGGATTAACTAGGTACTGACACACCCAGGGAGGGTTAATTAACCACCGATACACCCAGGGAGGATTAACTAAGTACCGACACACCCAGGGAGGATTAACTAACCAGCGATTCACCCAGCGAGGATTAACTAAGTACTGACATACCCAGGGAGGATGAATTAACCACCGACACACCCAGGGAGGATTAACTAAGTACCGACACACCCAGGGAGGATTAACTAAGTACTGACATACCCAGGGAGGATTAAATAACCACCAACACACCCAGGGAGGATTAACTAACCACCGATACACCCAGGGAGGATTAACTAAGTACTGACACACCCAGGGAGGATTAACTAGGTACTGACACACCCAGGGAGGATTAACTAACCACCGATACACCCAGGGAGGATTAACTAGGTACCAACACACCCAGGGAGGATTAACTAACCACCGATACACCCAAGGAGGATTAACTAGGTACCAACACACCCAGGGAGGATTAACTAACCACCGATACACCCAGGGAGCATTAACTAGGTACCAACACACCCAGGGAGGATTAAATAACCACCGATACACCCAGGGAGAATTAACTAGGTACCAACACACCCAGGGAGGATTAACCAACCACCGATACACCCAGCGAGGATTAATTAACCACCGACACACCCAGGGAGGATTATCTAACCACCGACATCCCCAGGGAGGATTAATTAACCACCGACACACCCAGGGAGGATTAATTAACCACCGATACACCCAGGGAGGATTAATTAACCACCGATACTCCCAGGGTGGATTAATTAACTACCGACAGACCCAGGAAGAATTAGCTAAGTACTGACACATCCGGGGGCTGGTGAAGATTAACCAGCTACCGACACATCCAGGGAGGCTTAACTAAGTACTGACACACCCGGTGAGGATTAACTAGGTACTGACACACCCAGGGAGGACTAATTAACCACCGACACACCCAGGGAGGATTAACTAACCACCGACTCACCCAGGGAGGATTAACTAACCACCGATACACCCAGGGAAGATTAACTAACCACCGATACACCCAGGGAGGATTAACTAGGTACTGACACACCCAGGGAGGGTTAATTAACCACCGATACACCCAGGGAGGATTAACTAACCACCGACACACCTAGGGAGGATTAACTAAGTACTGACATACCCAGGGAGGATTAATTAACCACCGATACACCCAGGGAGGATTAATTAACCACCGACATGCTCAGGGAGGACTAACTAAATACCAACACTTTTTCTCTGACTTTCTCTCTGTCCTACCCACCCTTTGTCTTTCTCGGTCTCTATCGCCTCCTCTCACTCTGTAACTCTCTCATGTCCCATCTCCCACTCTATCTCTCTGACTCTCGGTCACTCTATCTCTCTGACTCTCGGTCACTCTATCTCTCTGACTCTGTCACTCTCTCTTGTCCCATCTCCCACTCTATCTCTCTGACTCTCGGTCACTCTATCTCTCTCACTCTGTCACTCTAGCTCTCTCACTCTGTAACTCTCTCATGTCCCATCTCCCACTCTATCTCTCTGACTCTCGGTCACTCTATCTCTCTGACTCTCGGTCACTCTATCTCTCTGACTCTGTCACTCTCTCTTGTCCCATCTCCCACTCTATCTCTCTGACTCTGTCACTCTATCTCCCTCACTCTCTCCCACTCTATCTCTCTCACTCTCGGTCACTCTATCTCTCTGACTCTGTCAGTCTCTCTTGTCCCATCTCCCACTCTGACTCTCTCACTCTGTCACTCTCTCTTGTCCCATCTCCCACGCTATCTCTCACTCTCTGTCACACTTTGACCCATCTCCCACTCTGACTCTGTCACTCTGTCACTCTATCTCTCTCACTCTCGGTCACTCTATCTCTCTCACTCAGTCACTCTATCTCTCTCACTCTGTCACTCTCTCTGTCTCACTCTCGGTCACTCTATCTCTCTCACTCTCAGTCACTCTATCTCTCTCACTCTCAGTCACTCTATCTCTCTGACTCTGTCACTCTATCTCTCTGACTCTGTCACTCTATCTCTCTCACTCTCGGTCACTCTATCTCTCTCACTCTCGTTCACTCTATCTCTCTCACTCTCGGTCACTCTATCTCTCTCACTCTCGGTCACTCTATCTCTCACTCTCAGTCACTCTATCTCTCTCACTCTCAGTCACTCTATCTCTCTCACTCTCGGTCACTCTATCTCTCTCACTCTCAGTCACTCTATCTCTCTCACTCTCGGTCACTCTATCTCTCTGACTCTCGGTCACACTATCTCTCTGACTCTCGGTCACTCTATCTCTCTCACTCTCGGTCACTCTATCTCTCTCACTCTCGGTCACTCTATCTCTCACTCTCAGTCACTCTATCTCTCTCACTCTCGGTCACTCTATCTCACTCTCGGTCACTTGATCTCTCACTCTCAGTCACTCTATCTCTCTCACTCTCGGTCACTCTATCTCTCTCACTCTCAGTCACTCTATCTCTCTGACTCTTGGTCACTCTATCTCTCTCACTCTCAGTCACTCTATCTCTCTCACTCTCGGTCACTCTATCTCTCTGACTCTCGGTCACACTATCTCTCTCACTCTCGGTCACTCTATCTCTCTCACTCTCTGTCACTCTATCTCACTCACTCTGTCACTCTCTCTTGTCCCATCTCCCACTCTATCTCTCTGACTCTCGATCACTCTATCTCGCTCACTCTGGGTCACTCTATCTCTCTCACTCTGGGTCACTCTATTTCTCTCTCACTCGGTCACTCTATCTCTCTCACTCTCGGTCACTCTATCTCTCTCACTCTCGGTCACTCTATCTCTCTGACTCTGTCACTCTATCTCCCTCACTCTTTCCCACTCTATCTCTCCCACTCTGTCACTCTCTTCTTGTCCCATCTCCCACTCTGACTCTCTCACTCCTAGTCACTATATCTCTCTCACTCTCGGTCACTCTATCTCTCTCAGTCTCGCTCACTCTATCTCTCTCACTCTCGCTCACTCTATCTCACTCTCAGTCACTCTATCTCTCTCACTCTCGCTCACTCTATCTCTCTCACTCTCGGTCACTCTATCTCTCTCACTCTCAGTCACTCTATCTCTCTCACTCTCGGTCACTCTATCTCTCTGACTCTCGGTCACACTATCTCTCTCACTCTCGGTCACTCTATCTCTCTCACTCTCGGTCACTCTATCTCTCTCACTCTCGGTCACTCTATCTCTCACTCTCAGTCACTCTATCTCTCTCACTCTCGGTCACTCTATCTCTCTCACTCTCGGTCACTTGATCTCTCACTCTCAGTCACTCTATCTCTCTCACTCTCGGTCACTCTATCTCTCTCACTCTCAGTCACTCTATCTCTCTGACTCTTGGTCACTCTATCTCTCTCACTCTCAGTCACTCTATCTCTCTCACTCTCGGTCACTCTATCTCTCTGACTCTCGGTCACACTATCTCTCTCACTCTCGGTCACTCTATCTCTCTCACTCTCTGTCACTCTATCTCACTCACTCTGTCACTCTCTCTTGTCCCATCTCCCACTCTATCTCTCTGACTCTCGATCACTCTATCTCGCTCACTCTGGGTCACTCTATCTCTCTCACTCTGGGTCACTCTATTTCTCTCTCACTCGGTCACTCTATCTCTCTCATTCTCGGTCACTCTATCTCTCTCACTCTCGGTCACTCTATCTCTCTGACTCTGTCACTCTATCTCCCTCACTCTTTCCCACTCTATCTCTCCCACTCTGTCACTCTCTCTTGTCCCATCTCCCACTCTGACTCTCTCACTCTGTCACTCTATCTCTCTCACTCCTAGTCACTATATCTCTCTCACTCTCGGTCACTCTATCTCTCTCAGTCTCGCTCACTCTCTCTCACTCTCGCTCACTCTATCTCACTCTCAGTCACTCTATCTCTCTCACTCTCGCTCACTCTATCTCTCTCACTCTCAGTCACTCTATCTCTCTGACTCTTGGTCACTCTATCTCTCTCACTCTTGGTCACTCTATCTCTCTCACTCTGTCACTCTCTCTTGTCCCATCTCCCACTCTATCTCTCTGACTCTCGGTCAATCTAACTCTCTCACTCTCGGTCACTCTATCTCTCTCACTCTCGGTCACTCTATCTCTCTCACTCTCAGTCACTCTATCTCTCTGACTCTCAGTCACACTATCTCTCTCACTCTCGGTCACTCTATCTCTCTCACTCTCGGTCACTCTATCTCTCTCACTCTTAGTCACTCTATCTCTCTCACTCTTAGTCACTCTATCTCTCTGACTCTCAGTCACACTATCTCTCTCACTCTTGGTCACTCTATCTCCCTCACTCTGGGTCACTCTATCTCTCTGACTCTCGGTCACTCTATCCCTCTCACTCTCTGTCACTCTATCTCTCTCACTCTGTCACTCTCTCTTGTCCCATCTCCCACTCTATCTCTCTGACTCTCGATCACTCTATCTCTCTCACTCTCAGTCACTCTATCTCTCTCACTCAGTCACTCTATCCCTCTGACTCTCAGTCACACTATCTCTCTGACTCTCGGTCACTCTATCTCTCTCACTCTCGGTCACTCTATCTCTCTCACTCTCGGTCACTCTATCTCTCTCACTCTCAGTCACTCTATCTCTCTGACTCTCAGTCACACTATCTCTCTGACTCTCGGTCACTCTATCTCTCTCACTCTCAGTCACTCTATCTCTCTCACTCTCAGTCACTCTATCCCTCTGACTCTCAGTCACACTATCTCTCTGACTCTCGGTCACTCTATCTCTCTCACTCTCGGTCACTCTATCTCTCTCACTCTCGGTCACTCTATCTCTCTCACTCTCAGTCACTCTATCTCTCTGACTCTCAGTCACACTATCTCTCTGACTCTCGGTCACTCTATCTCTCTCACTCTTAGTCACTCTATCTCTCTCACTCTTAGTCACTCTATCTCTCTGACTCTCGGTCACTCTATCCCTCTCACTCTCTGTCACTCTATCTCTCTCACTCTGTCACTCTCTCTTGTCCCATCTCCCACTCTATCTCTCTGACTCTCGATCACTCTATCTCTCTCACTCTGGGTCACTCTATCTCTCTCACTCTGGGTCACTCTATCTCTCTCTCACTCGGTCACTCTATCTCTCTCACTCTCGGTCACTCTATATCTCTGACTCTGTCACTCAATCTCTCTCACTCTCGGCCACTCTATCTCTCTCACTCTCGGTCACTCTATCTCTCTCACTCTGTCACTCTATCTCTCACTCTCAGTCACTCTATCTCTCTCACTCTCGGTCACTCTATCTCTCTCACTCTCAGTCACTCTATCTCTCTGACTCTGCCACTCTATCTCTCTCACTCTGTCACTCTAGCTCTGTCACTCTGTCACTCTCTCTTGTCCCATCTCCCACTCTATCTCTCTCACTCTCGGTCACTCTATCTCTCTCACTCTCGGTCAATCTATCTCTCTCACTCTGTCACTCTAGCTCTCTCACTCTCAGTCACTCTATCTCTCTCACTCTCTGTCACTCTATCTCTCTCACTCTCGGTCACTCTATCTCTCTCACTCTCTGTCATTCTATCTCTCTCACTCTCTGTCACTCTATCTCTCTCAATCTCGGTCACTCTATCTCTCTCACTCTCAGTCACTCTATCTCTCTGACTCTTAGTCACTATATCCCTCTGACTCTCGGTCACTCTATCTCTCACACTCTCGGTCACTCTATCTCTCTCACTCTCGATCATTCTATGTCTCTCACTCTCGGTCACTCTATCTCTCTCACTCTCGGTCACTCTATCTCTCTCACTCTCTGTCACTCTCTCATGTCCCATCTCCCACTCTATCTCTCTCACTCTGTCACTCTATCTCTCTCACTCTCGGTCACTCTATCTCTCTGACTCTTAGTCACTCTATCTCTCTGACTCTCAGTCACTCTATCTCTCTGACTCTCGGTCACTCTATCTCTCTCACTCTCGGTCACTCTATATCTCTCACTCTTAGTCACTCTATCTCTCTCACTCTCAGTCACTCTATCTCTCTGACTCTTGGTCACTCTATCTCTCTCACTCTCGGTCACTCTATCTCCCACACTCTCAGTCACTCTATCTCTCTTACTCTCTGTCACTCTATCTCTCTCAGTCTGTCACTCTCTCTTGTCCCATCTCCCATTCTATCTCTCTGACTCTCGATCACTCTATCTCTCTCACTCTGGGTCACTCTATCTCTCTCACTCTGGGTCACTCTATCTTTCTCTCACTCGGTCACTCTATCTCTCTCACTCTGTTATTCTCTCTCACTCTCGGTCGCTCTATCTCTCTCAATCTCGGTCACTCTATCTCTCTCACTCTCGGTCAATCTATCTCTCTCACTCTGTCACTCTATCTCTCACTCTCAGTCACTCTATCTCTCTCACTCTCGGTCACTCTATCTCTCTCCCTCTCAATCACTCTATCTCTCTCACTCTCGCTCACTGTATCTCTCTCAGTCTCGGTCACTCTATCTCTTTCACTCTCGGTCACTCTATCTCTCTCACTCTCATTCACTCTATCTCTCTCACTCTCGGTGACTCTATCTCTCTCACTCTCGGTCACTCTATCTCTCTCACCCTTGCTCACTGTATCTCTCTCTCTCGGTCACTCTTTCTCTCTCACTCTCAGTCACTCTATCTCTCTCACTCTCGGTCACTCTATCTCTTTCACTCTCAGTCACTATCTCTCTCACTCTCAGTCACTTTATCTCTCACTCTCAGTCACTCTATCTCTCACTCTCAGTCACTCTATCTCTCTCACTCTCGGTCACTCTATCTCTTGCTC